>NW_020897689.1:23938021-24166454 GCF_003984885.1 Neopelma chrysocephalum
TGGAGCCAAAATAAATAACACTACTCATTGAAAGCATCCTTATTCATTGACTGCTGTATTTAACTATTTCTTCTATGGCATATTTAATTCTGAAGAACTTGACTGAGGGGAATAATTTTCCAAACTGCAGTATAAAATGTTTTTGGGGGTTTCCTGATAGTATTTGTTCACTCCTCATAAGTGCTCAACAGACAATGATTAATCCTTGCTCAAGATAGGCCCAGAACTAGAACGGCAAGTATGTCTCAGGGCCAGAACTAAGATGTATTTGCCAGGCCTGTGCGAGAAATCATGTGCAGCATCCACTTATAATACTGTTAAAATGAGACAGGACTCTACCTCTTTCAACTTGGTGAACTTAAAGACTTTCAGGAAAGCAAAAATGCTTGCCAGATAATAATAATAAAAGAACATAAACATACAGTAAACTATGCAAATATAATGAGACTAAAAAAAACCAACACAAGTTTCTACATTAGCTTTATTTTAAATCGTGTTTTTCACTCAGCCTCTTTCCTCTGTTTTACTCAGAATATAAATGCCCGGATTTGCAAAATACCTTTGGCGCAAGGACAAGTATCTTCAGTCTTAGAAAGCTGCTCTCAGTGGTAACACTCCAAACAGGAGAATTACAGCTGCGATTCAATGCTATGCACGCTTGGAAGCCAAGGACAGTCACATGCTTTTATCCAATTTACCATCCAGAGTTTTCTGTTTCCTATTTCAATTCAACCATTATACTAGAAGCTAGCCTCTGGAAAACTATTAGACCTAGTCACCAACTCTTTCTGCCTCTTAAGTCCTGCAAATGACATTTTTACTTTGAGGCCCTTCCCATTGTCAGATCAGTAGGAAGAAAGCCTTAACAGTAGCATCACGAGGGACATCCTGGGGAGTGCAACAGGCACTGAAATGTGGAACTCCTTAATTTGGAAGCTGCAGTGCGAGTTTCTCGGTGTCCCAAAGAATAAAAGATGGAGAGGGGAAGAGCTTCAATAGGACAGAGTAAATGCTCTGTAGAACCCAAACCTGACCGCTTGGGAAGTGAGGGTTCAGGTTCAGATCTTCACAGCAAGAGAAGAGCCATCAGCCTGGGTCAACCAAGCAGTATATGAGTCCTCTAATTACTGGTCCTATAAAGTATAAGGAGAAGAAGGATCACCTGGCACTGCTGTGCAAGGTGAATGATAAGGACACACCTCCCCTAAGGGCCCCACGATGAAATGGACAAGGGAATGGCTTATTTGTGAAGTGGGGGTTTACATGTTGAATAATTTGATGCTGCCAAGTTGAGCTGGCGGATTGTGTCTGGAAGGGCATCACATCCCCTACCTAGTGAATATTAAAGCCATTTTGGACAGCTGAAGTGATGAGGTGCAGAAGAAAACTCCAGAACAGTAAGCATTTCAGGTCATGAAAGTAGCAATGTTTCTCCAGCTCTGACACTTATCATACTAAATGGCATGTGAAAGATGCATATTTTCTAACACATCAGCACTTGTTATTTCAGATAAGCCAGGAAAAGGCTGGTATCAACAAAATACTGTTCAAAGACCGTCTAGGTTAACACTAACACTTCACCTTTTTTACAAATATTACTTTGCAAAAGTGGCCTAAAAATCAGCTGTGGGTTGCTGAGCAAAAGAATTAAAATACCATTTAGTCTGCCTTTCAAGGTTGTCTTCAGGTAATAAGAAGGATAAAACCAAGCAAGTTACCTTTCATCACGGGTAGTCCTGTATGCAGCTATGCACTGTACTTTAGGATCCACATATTCTGGAGAAAATTCTTCAGCTGATATAATACAAACCTTGTGCTGAAAAACAAGCACAAAGTACAATTAACAATTAATATCGTAAATAACAGGGCCAGGCCTGACTGGGAAGGATGAAGCCTAATTTTAGTATAGGGAGATCTGAGCCCAAAGCCATGTTCTGTCATGGACCTCCCAGAAGATTCTGGATCCCTTTACCTCCCTGCACCTCAATGCCTCAGGGTTAAATAGCATTTTCTGTCCTCCTCAAGGAAGGCTGTTTAGAAGTTAAACAACCAAAACAGAAGTATGTGTGTGGCAATGGGAAAGACAGAAGACCAACTCACAGGGTGAGAAGCTAGGCAAGGAACGAACAGAGGTGGGAGGGAAAAGCCCTCATCTGTGGTGTTAGAGACTTTTGGACCCTGGGTGAATTCCTAGACTCTCTCAAATGCAGCCACAAACACTTGCTCGCACAAAGTCCATAGGAGTGAGTTTCAGTGACACCAGGATTTCTCCAAATAGATTCAGAACTTATTTCAAAAGAAACAAAACCTCACATTATTATTGGGTTTTTTTTTACTAAAACTCGACATGAAAAAATGAATCTGTGGTAGTCCTGCTGTACCCATGGTGGTAAGGACATAAGGGAAGGCTTGTGGGTAGACACAACAATATGCACTAATAAAATACATAATAAAATACACACATACAAGTTACAGAACTTGTGCATGGACTACTTGAAAAGAAGATAAAAATGTCTGATAAGCAGTAAGATAGCTAGCACCAAGCATCAATGTAAATAAAAATTGCATAAAGGGAATTCATTAATACGCAAAGTGATTCAGTTTGGAAGCAGGTCCTAAGGGTCTGTGTTTTAGCTGTAGTGAGCAGGGACTAGAGTACTAAAAATACCTTTTCCTGGGCAGCCAACAGTTTGCTTGTCCTGCATGTAACAACCCACAGGGCTCCAGCCCATCACAGCAGAACAAGGGTAGACCCTGAAGCTTTGAACAGTGTTTTATGAGTGGCTAAAAAGTTAGTGCAAAATGTGGTCTGAGTTTAGACAGCTTGTCTGGATCAGTACGAAATAAAGACTATCAAGTTGTAAGACCCTCTTGACAGATGACCTCAAGAACCCTATTTCCTCCTTATTTAGACCACATTTCTGAACTCCAGCGTTGTGGGTGGTTCCCCTTTCCCTCTCTGGGCTACATGACAGGGGATCACATAAGGGTCTTTTAACTCCAGTGCTGCTGACATTGATGATAGTGTCTATATAAAACAAGCTCTTCTCTTCCCCTTTCTTCCTATCTTTTGCTAAGTGCAGTCTTTACAATTAACATGGGGAAATATTTCCTGTATCTCAGAAGACTATTGAAATTTATCTTGCAGCAAGTTATTCAAAGAATTAAAATTCATAAATAAAAATAAAGATTCTTATCACAAGAGACTTCCACATGTAGAGATACAGACTAATAATGTCAATGCCTTTTGGACATGGATCTTGTTAGCACAGCAATTGCTGTAGGGAGCTAACAGAAAATTTGAATGGTATTTGTTCACATTGAACACTCTCCCACGAAATGAAGAAAGCACGTATCAGCTGTTAGTCCTAATAGTTCCACAAAACTACTCTTTATTATTAGCTGGGTTTGAACACTAGATTGTAACAAACCTTGTGTTTCTGAAATGGAAAACAGAAACAACACAGAAGAAAATTCAGTGTACAGTAAAGTGTATTCCTGGTATGGCCAAAAGAGGTCAGTGAAGGCTTTTTATTCAAAATATCTAAAAGCTATATGACTAATGAATACATTCACTACCTGAAATATATACATTATTATCTGAATTTTGTAGGAGACACAGGAAACTCCCACATGGGTTTTGAGGATTTAGAAAAAGTGAAATATAAGGAGAGAAAATGAAAGATTAAATAAAAAAGCTACCAGAACATTTATCATTTAAAGTTTATTCATAGAAGAGAAGGGGGAACTGAAATAAAGCACAAGAGAGTTGGAAAAATCCTTGCCAGTAAAGGCAAAGTTCTGTTTATCTTTGAAACTGGTAAGTTTGCCTCAGCATTCTCTAGGTATATATAAAGCATATCCATTCAGGTACCTAATATACATAATTTCAAACATTACCTTACAGAATATGAACACAGAGAGACAAGTATTTCTCTTTACCCACTCAGGGAACAAGTATTACAAAAATCAAAAGAAAATGGCAACTTACCAAAAGAAAATTAATTGATGATGCCTTAAGATGTATCTTTGTGTCTGTTAGAAGGTCATAGGCTGCAATGCGATTCCTGTCATCAACTACAACACTGCGACAAAGGAAACTGAGACAGAAAGCAGGATTAAGGACGAGTCTGCTGGCATTGCCACGTTGTTTAGGCTGTCACTTAGCATCATTGCCTGGCTTTTGGCTAGCCACACCACCAGTACCACCACCACACCACCCTGCTGGATCATAACCAACCTACCTTTGGCCATTGAGGAACATACAGTATCCTCGATAGTGAGACAAAGGATTTACCACACACAAAACTGCTTGTCCAACCTCTTTGTTGTCTTAGCCAGAGCCAAAGCCACCAGACCTTAGCTCAGATATCCATTTGAGCTACTGGTTTAAGTAGGATGTGAATAGACAGATGCACATATGTGCTATCTGCGGAGGTTTCCACATTGTGTAACATGGTGTGTAACTAAAGTTCTGTGCCAGGACCGTGCTCCTTGAGGTGCCAGTACACACCAGCTGCTGCTTTCCACTACTGGCATGTGCCACTGATGATGTGGATCAGCAGTTCTTGCCCACACAGTGGCAGCTGGGCAGGTCTTGATTTTCGGAAGCTACAGTACACTGAGATACTCCTCAATACAACTGAAAAAACGTAGGTTTGCCCCTCATTGAGCACCTTCAATTGGCTGCATGTGTTTGGTACAGACAAATACATACTAAGAGGAAGAGTCTTGCTAAAGCCTTTGAACTCTGCCTTGTTCCGGAAGCATGATTCCTGCACTTGCCAAAAGTTCTCTTTTGCTAAAGAGAAGTCATACAAGGCTCTGACTTCTTTTCTTTCTTCTGCACTTCCCCTCAGGTAGGCCAGCCAGCGTGCCACAGATGAGGAGCTGTAATCACCATATCACTGCTTCTCTATTTCTCCTCTACAAGCCAGAAGATGTGGAAGTTTCACTCTTGCTTCAAGCATAGATTAGAAATAAGGGCAGCTCAGGGCTAAGAACATTTAATAGTAGGGAAATATAGGTCCCTTATTTGTGATTCACTGGAAGTTTGCAATGTTTTATTCTCTTACAATGTTTTATCGAGAATAATCAAGCTCTTAAGAAGGCCTGGCACAATATATTCCAGATTCTACAAGTTACTCTTCTCTGTATGTACCTCACTACATCATTGCTTGATTTATTTTTTATCAGAAGAGACTTGTACCTTCCTGCTTAGGAAAGATGACACAGCAGCTTACTTGAAATGTGCCCATTCATTTCATGCAGAATGGCCACAGAAGGGATTTGCTGCATTGCTATGTTAAAGTAGCAAAGGCTTCCTCTGTATTTTCATGAGCAAGTTCTTAATGTATCATATGAACAAACAAGTATGTTCAAAATTAGCCCATAAAATGTGTTTGGAAAAAACCCCAAAAACCAATAAAATGGAAGATTTATTACACACAGTTTGGGGCTCAAAGTGTTATATAACAGGCTAAAATAAGAGCTTTCCCCAGCAATAACCTGACAAGGTCACTGCTTCACATAGCTCTGCTCTGTGTCATAAACATGCTGATGAAAATGATTTTTCTTACTGAGCAATTTCATCCTGAATATCCCTAAGCCTCCATTCTGCCAAACAGCTGGCTCAAGGGAAAACCAGATACATGTCCATAGTCCCCTGGCACTGGGCAGGCTCTCCCAAAGGCTCAAAATAAGCCGAAGTGCTCAAGTGTTAAAGACAATCTCACTCAGGACAGGCAAAATCTCTTGTGCAGAAACATCTGCAGTAACCTCATCAGTCAGCAAGGATAAAGAAGTATTTGGCTGAAGACCTTGCCTACAGCCTAACAGCCAGAGGATGGCGACACTCAGAATTTCAGAGACTTTTATACTTCTGCTTCAGCAAATCTTGTTAGAAACGGTGGGAATACCCTTGTAAAACTGGCTGCTACATTTTTTATAGCCAAAGTCTTTGGATACACTTTTAACTACACAAAAACAGTGCAGGCCACTGCAGCCAATGGTGATGCTCTTTCACTGGACTTGGAGATTAACAGTTTGTAAGTATTTATGAATGTATATAAAAAAGTAATCCTTTGTATAGGAAAACAGTTCACTGAAGTAATAGCAATATTTAATGAGCTGATTACACAGAGAGAATTAAAAATTTGTACAAAATCCACAGAATCATTCACTTGCTTTTAAATCACCCTACAATTTGAACAACCCACATAGCAAAATGGATTCCAATATATTAAAAAGTATAATTATATACCAAAAACTTATTTAATCATTTAGTAATTACTTCTGAAATTCTTACCTGTATTTACAACTATATATTCTCACTCTGCCTTTAGTGAGGGGTCCAGGGCTATGTATTATGACCTCTGCAGTGTATAACCGATCCTCTTCATTGGCATATTCAAAAACCAGAACATAGCGACTGACTTGAGGAACATTTATGGTCATCTCTAAATTGACCTGGGTCAAAATAATTGAAAAATACAAAAGCTGTTAAATTTTTCACTTCCTTTTCTTGCAGGAAGCTCCCATTTCCTGCTCTCCAAGCCAACTGGTCAGCATTACTCCAGGGCCAATCCTGTAACGGCTCAACAGAAGACACCCAGCAGAATGCGAGTCATGCTTATAAATATCACTTTGTCCACTAATAAGAGTCAAACAAATTCAAGAAACACCTGCCACTACAACAGTTCTAGGAAGGCTGTAAAATAACCCTGGGAAATGAGTATATTACTATTTCTCTTCTCCCCAGTAGAAAGGGAGGAAATCATTAATGATGCTAAAGATTTGTCACCATCACCTCTAAGCTATCTTTTACAACATATAAAAATGTAGTTTATTTCTCCACTGAAAAAAAACATTTCCAGGAACACAAAATTCCTACTACAGCAGTGCTGTGTATTGATTCCCTACAATGAGTGAAAGCATATTCTCCAGCAAACTGACACTTTCTGAAGCATCACTATTTTCTTTTAGGTTACTTGCACAAAGTGGTTAACACAATATTTCATGCAAAATATTTCTAAATAGTTGCATGGAAAGTGCTGTGGTTACAAAGGTTTTTGCTTCAGATGACTATATAATTATTTTCAAATTTAAACTGTTTTTTTCTCAGTATTTCCTTAGGCTACAAGCACTTAAAACATGTAAATAATTCCGTCAACAGCCCTCTTGACTTCACTGCAATTATTCATACCAGAAATTTTGCACGTGCATCAGTGATGAAACACCAGAGCCTATGGCATGTGAGTATTCCTGTTGCACTTGATATTTTTAAAAGCAATATCCAAGCATATTAATAGAGGGCATAATCACTTTATATATCACTATTGCGTACTTGATAAAGCACCTTATTTTTGCCAAACACATTTGTAGTATAACTTTTCATTTCATAAAACATATGTTTCTCTTTCAAAGGACCTACAGCAGAGGCATAATTGCATCTGCTTGTTTTTTAGGAAAGGAAACATTTTACATAAGTATAGCTACTTGAGACAAACCCCCAAAACTTAGAGTGATATACGTACACCATTTCTGCTGACAAACCATTATGTCATTTCTTCTGAACAAGCCAGTATGCCTAAAGCAGAGTGATTTTTATTTAATAAAATACTTTTACCAGAGGGTAATGTCCGCTCTACTCAGTTATAAATCTGCCTACACTGATCCTTTTACACAGCTCTGTGTAAAATGCAGACCTTGGCACAGAGTCTGTCTTTTAGGGATATGTTACAGATCCACAAATCCTGAGCTTTAAATCTGCAACCATTTTAGTCTGGTAGGTTTACAGTCAAAAGCACAGACAGGACCGCAATTAGCAGGCAGGAATCTGACCTCTCTTCCACTGATATGGGCCATCACTGGTTGATTAGGAGTTGGCTGTCGCACAGGTATTCTTCTGTATTCTGCCCCATGTCTGAAATACACTGCCTCTGAACCAAGGACACAGGAAAATCTGCCCAGAGGCAAATGCTGATAGAGCAAGCAGCTTACACAAAAAACAACAAACAAAACACAGGATTATTATTGTTTTCAAGTGCAGCAGGATAATAACAAAATAAACCAAGGCAGTGCTTTATGCTATTCTGTAGCATATATACTGACTGCTCTGTTGAAGCAGGTCCCAAATATGTGCAAGGCTCTGTAACTTGTATCTGCAAGATGGATGCTTCATAGTAATCACTAGGTAACAGCACCAGATAATCCTAAAAACAAAGAATACAACAAATGCTAGACCATGCAAAAAATGACAAAAGGAACATCTCCAGACCCTCACAATGCAACAATGAACAAAACCAACCACATAAATAATTTTTACAGAGGATATCTATAAGGTGTGGGGGTTTTTTTCTGTTGTTACACAGACCAATAACATCAGAATGTGTCTCCCTAAATCTATTCCTTCAGAAAGACAGGATGAAGGCAGCTCTCTCATGAGCAGGGAAACTCTGAAGTCACTTTTCCATCATGTCTTGTAGAAGGCAGTGCTCCGAAAGGAGCCTCCCTGCAGCCAGAAACACGCAGCCAGATGCCTGCAGTTTTCATCCATGAGTGCAATCCACATGCACACTACTCAACTCTGGGTGACCCCACAAGGGAGATTCATGGATCCCAGGTAACTTAATAAAAATATCCATGTAATCTATTAAGCTGTGCTTCAAAAGCTGGTATATTTTTGTTCTTCTTTGCCCACTTAAATTTATGTATTAGAGTTTATTTATAACCACTGTTAATGGGAGAACATGATGGGCTAAGATCATTAATAAATTCCTTTTCAAAGGTATTAGTAAAAAACCCCAGTATAATAAGTACTGTCACTTCCAGCAAAAAATGTTTGCAAGCTCTTTACTAACACTTTAGGGTGGTATTCCATAAATTTAACACAGCCCCAGGCTTAATTACTACAGACACTGGCTACTTGTTAACCCTATATATTAAAATTTCAGTATACACAAGAAATTCAGTCTTTGGGATCATACATGTTTAAGGTTTTTCCCAAATGATCATCTCAAATAATTTCTCTTTTTCTAGCAAATTCTTAGAACAGTGCTAGAAAATTTTTCAGTTTTTCAGTGAGTGAAAGAAGAGCAATGATGGGAGGATAAAAGCATGCAGAAAATTACCTGCTCATCATGCAGCCCATCTTATAGTACTCTTATTAAGACTCTTTGTCAAGAAACTAAGGCCTTGGCTGAGCTAAGATCTAGATAAAACATCTGATATGTAAGAATTACTAATTTCTGTGAGCATTTATGCTCATCCAATTCTGCTGTATGTTAACATTACTTTGAAGGTACTGATTCCAGACAGACTTAGATTCTGTAAGTACAAGAAAAATTAGAGCAAGGTGAAAGTCAGAGAAGAAAAAACTTAAATAAGAGGCAGATCTGTAAATTTTCATAATTGTATTCTCCTCTTATACTCTTTTCAATAGTGCTGAATTTCAATTGCTTGCAGGGTTCTTCCCAGCAAATAACTACAGAGCAGTAATATCATGACAACCTTCAAGCACTTGTTTTCCTCAATTGTTTTCTTACCAAGAGGACTTCCTCTGCCATTATACTGACAGTCCATGTGCCTGGAACCAGTGAGAAAGGCTCTGTGGAGTTTTTTCCTGGGATTGTGACAAAAGCTGGCTCCTTACTGGGTGGGAAGACAAACTCTTTGCTCTGAGCAGCCCCTGCCAGCAAAAAAAAAAAAAAAAAATAGAGTAAAAAAATGAGGGACTGTGTAAAATGTCTCTACTTGCTCAGTGAGCTGGACTGATGGTCTGATCCATTAAACTTAGTCTAACAGGAGCTGATCAATGCTTTTCTGTCAATATGTACCAACAGTGCACTTGACCACACACAGAGCTATGCAGTGGTTGTTGGTTTTGTTCTTATTAGCCTTGAGCAAACTGGTTCTGAGAAGCAGAGATCTGCCCCTGTAATGACTAGTCTTGTAATATTCTGAAATGGTCACTTTTTCAGTTTCCCTTTTCGTTATTTTGCATTCAGCCTGTCTCTGCACTGACTTACAATATGTTCAGCTGACACAAGGCTCGTGCAACTTTCAGCCAAATATTTTGGGTATTGGAGGTTTTCAACAGCACCTAAAATGTTTAGTTATAGATAGCAACTGAAGATAACTTCTGGGCAGAAATGATGGGCCGGTTGTGGATGTCCCATTCCTGGAAGTGTTCAAGGCCAGGTTGAATGGGGCTCTGAGCAATCTGGTCTAGTGGGAAGTGTCCCTGCCCATGGCAGGGGGTTGGAACAAGATGATCTCTAAGGTCCCTTCCAACCCAGATCATTCTATCATTCTATGTACTACAGAAACATAGCTGAGCATGCTTTATCAAAGAGAAGTCGTGAAGATCAATTGGTATGAATATTCAAGGTTTCCTCTTTGAAGCCCCTGGTCACAGACAAAAGCTGATTCCCTGGCTCCAGTCAGTATAAGCCAGTGATGATCACAAACTGCTCCCACTCTGCCAAATGGTGTCTGTGAAGTCTTCAGTTTTGTCTTCTTTGAATTACTAAAAGGATCTACAACTTAAATCCAGTAGCTCCTATCAGTATGCTGAGGTTATGCACATAGGCTTGGTATGCCTCTACCATTGAAAGGACATGAAGTACTTATCTTTTATCAGGGCCCAAAAGGCATTTCATGCTTTTGAGGGCTGTAATCAGAACTAACTTGGTAGACTGGATTCATCATTACACAAATGTTACTCACAGAATGAAGGCAGAAGCCACATTGAAACTGAAATATTAAAGGCAAGTAAACCAAAATAAGTGCTGTTACCTCTTCTTTAAAAGCTTCATAAAGCCTACAGTTCAGAGTTTCCAAGTATAGGACTGAAATTACTGAGTTTGGTAAACATTTGAAAAAACAAATGTTGATTATTATCGTAAGCAGGGGTCTCGTGCAAACACAGCCACATCAATTAACACTGCAAAAATATATTAGGGGAAGCACAAAAGCACTGACACTGTTAGAGGTGATGCATTTTAAGCAACACTAAAGATTTGACTTAGGTGCACCTTGAAAAGCCTCCTCTGATCAAGCATTCATCTGATCTGTTGCGCTACTGGGTTACACCTACCTGCTTCAGGCCGAGATTGACAAGCAGATATGCGACCAGATAATGTTTCACCTCCAGGGTTAATATACCTCAGGATAATGCGAAACAAGTAGAGGTTTGATTTTCTCACATTCAAAGTTATCCTCACTTCATTCTGAAAAATGGAAGTTAATAAACAAAAACAGCCATAAAGTGCTGAATAGAGTAACAGTTAGAAGCCATGCAAGCACCAGACTAAAGTCCTACAAGAAAAATATGCATGCAGACAAGTATATACTGGAATGGCAATGCTGGTGTATGACAGAGGAAGACAGGTAAGCCTAGTCAGAAAATTAATTCACTTACAAGTACAATTAGTGCCAAAATGTTTTCCCTCAGCAACTGAGATCTTCCCTTTAGAGCTTTTTGAGCCCAAGCTGACATAGCGGAGGACTAGGTGGAAGAGCTTAGGGGAAGCCACAGTGATAGGCACAACCACCTCTGGCTGGGAAAAATAAAAAGAAAGGGAAAAAGGAGGAATGGAAAGTATATTATTTGTTACCAGCACCCAGAGAAAGAAAAACCATTTGGCAAAGACAAAAGGCTTGGGCAGCTTACAAAAGAACATAGAACAAAATCTCCTATGAAGTAAAACTCTTGTTGAGTACACCTTATCCAGAAGGACCCAGAATGGCTGAACTAACATGTGTTGATACCGCACCTTGATACATGGACAGTATTTTACTGTTATTCCCCACACTCCTGCCATAAAGGAGGCATATGCTATCAAGGGCTGTCCATATTCCTGGTTTTCCAAGGAACAGGCCAGAATCATTGATCCTAGTCTGAGATCACACAGAACACTCCACAGCATGAAGACTGTCACTGCCACTTCTGCTGCTTTACCAGATCCTGCAGTTTCTTAGAGATGCAATATCATGAATGTTCTCTTTGCCCTGGGGCTGACACCTCTGGAACCACTGAATTCTCAAGTCTACAGGAGGCTGCATTCACATAGCCCAGTTTCCAGAGCAACAAAGACATGTTAAATGTTGGTGGAGGATTAGGAAAAAAAAGGACGGGTGCAATCTCATGGATTTGGCTTCCTTCTTTTCATCCTAAATCCTAAAGCTTCCCTCATCCAACTCCCACCAGTTTGCCCATCACAATACACTTGCTGTCCCTTTCCGAGATGCTTATGGCACAATGACCTCCTCACCACTGTGGTTCATTCTGCTTCCCCAAATGTACACAGGCTTTCTCTGTTTCACACATTTGAGAACAAAACACATAGCCTCATTTTTCTCTTACTCCTAAAAGCTACAATAATTCCAAGACTGCCAGCTCCCATATGCTGCTGTGAATGTATACTCCTCAGTTTTGTCATCATCATCCCAGAGACCTCCACCTTCTTAATACAAATGTAAAGCAAAAAGCAAAGCTAGACACATGACAAATGGGAGGGCTGAGAGATCTGCAGAGATTGGATAACTAAAATTTAGGTGATCGCAGTAGAGCAGTGGATCAGAATGAGAATTACGGACAAGTAGGGGAAGTGTCACTTTAAATGGAGAATAATGACTTCTGAAGGATATTACATGGATAAGACAAATGCTGAGGGAACACCTGAAAAATAAATACAAACAAAATAGAAAAGGCAAAAGAAATAACAAAATATGGTTCAGGAAATTTATTAAAATGGTTTCTAAGCTTTTACAGAAAATTTAGAAGACAATGTGAAGGGAAAGAAAGAGGACATATGTGAGGAATGAAGGAGGAAGAGGTGTTGGTCCCTGGCTTCAAGTAAAGCCAGGGAACAGGCAGAAATTATTCTTTGAGCTCTTGTCACAAACTTAGGCAACTCTGGCCAGTACCTCAAAATCTGAGCCTGACTGTTGGCTTCTCAGTCTTATAATGAAACACCCATGTCAGCAGCATTACAGGGCACCAGTGATTTCCACTGAGGTCACACACAGCTTATCTATTTCACCCCAAATTTTTTCAATTGTATTGAATTACTTTTATTTTCACAAAAAGTTACATTAGCCTTTTCTGTGGTTCATATGGTAACGCTCTTTATCTTCTGCAAAATAAAAGTCGGGAGGATTATTTCAGGGTCCTGCAGGACAAAGCGTTTTGACAAAATTCAGAAAGTTCCTTGAAATTAAGAACATGATACTATCTGAGTTATTCAAGGATCTAGCTAAGGATGGTCTGGAGCTGGCAATTACTTACACGAGTGAAAAGCTTTATGCAGATAAGTAAAATAATACAGACTTTTAGCAAGATTAGAGACTAAGCCCTTTCATCACCTCTGTACAAAATGCCACTGGATAAGAAATGCAAAAAGTAGCTGAGTTAGAAAGCAGATGCTAAGAAATCACAGCTACCGGAGAGTTGCCTTCATTTATGAATGTGGAATAATTCTGAAAATCCAAAAACAGGAGCTCTGGGATAAAAAAAATAACAAAACCAAAAACAAAACAAGAAGAGACACTGAAAAATGAAGATCATAAGGAAATCATTGTGCCTGTGCAATGATTATGTGCTTATGTCTCAGCCTATAGTGATTCACTAGTCCTTGGACAAATGGAAGCTGGATACAACTATACCAAAGCACTACTTTTAAGACAAGTGAATAAATCCCATTTATTACTCAAACATACTGTTTTAAAATCCTAGTTCACTTGCTCAGCAGTTCAAAGTCAGACAGGTCCCTTCTCACTCAAATTATGGTGTCTTTCTTCCTGTGATTTACTTATTCCCTCAGCTATTGTTTAGTTTATTTGTAGTCTGCCATGAGAATAAAATAAATGTTGCCAACATGCTCCTGCTCACAGCTTCTTTTACTGAATAACACACCATCCTGTTTGCTGTAATGTGACGGTACCATTCATAATAAAAGTTGGTGCCTTTCTCTTCCTTACTCAATATAAGTTGCAAGTGTAAGACAATTTCAGTGACAGCACTGTGATGGTACCTCAAAATCTTATGGATGCAGACTGCCGCAGAATTGTGCGATTCAAATTATTTAGCCAAGCATCAATCTTCTTCTGTTTCTGCTGTCCTTGGCATGACAAGAATTTCTGCACTTAGTATTATAGACTTTAAAGCTATCAGTTCTTTTCTTTACAGCTATCTCACAAAAAACAAAACTCCAAAGAACATTTCTGAAGAACATGTATTTGCACAAGCAACGACCTGACAGTAATACCAACACTCACTAATCCACACAGCGATATAGTGCCAAAGGTTTCGGACTAGTGAGATCCTGTCCTTTTTTCTGTTTTTATTATGACCTTGCACACACATAGCAGTACCATAAAGACATATGTACCATACACTTATGTTTTCACCCCAAAGCCTTGAGTGAAATACCAGCTTACTTGTACAGAGGACATCCGGGCATATCCTCTCCAACTGAAGCTAGGAAATTCCTGAGGATCATAGCCAAACCGAATTTCCCCTCCCTTGACAGTAGTACCATCTTCAATCTCAAACTTCATGTGGTGCAGATCAGGAAAAAAATAGTTTTTTTCAGGCCTTTTAAGGAAAAAAAAACCCCAACAAATCAACAAAGAATTAGCAGTCATTTATGGTCTACATCTGAGAGCAAAAAGCAGTGGAAGGGAGGTGATATACTGATGACTGAGGAATCCTGACAGCAGCTAATGAATTCAAGACAGCTGGTAAGACATGCAATGAGAATTCTCTTTCCAGAAGCTTTTATAGCTTACATACATTTTCCTATATAACCTATATATAGATGCATATGCAATACTACTGCAAAACAGGTATTGGTTATTTAAAGAAACAGGTTAAAAAATCTTATTAAAATAACAGAAGAAAACTGCCCAGGAAAATTAATATCAATAACCAGTACAATTTACAAACTTATTCATCAAAAAATCCAGAACCTCACATGAAAGTATATCAAGGAACTTATGGGCAGTTTCAAAAGAACTGTGCAGAAGCATGAGCTACTAGGAGCTACAGCTGGACTCACTCCTGACAGGTTGTCCCCACGACGTGCGCCCTGCACTGGCAGCTCCCCGAGGGCTCAGAACATGCTGGGCTGAGGGATCCTCCAATGTCACACTGGCAGCCTGTCAGGCAAAGAGCAAGAGCCAAATATCCCATCAGAAAAAGAGTGATAAAAGTTATCAGAAAACACACCTCGCTTCAGCTAACTAAACAACATTAATGACTCGCTTCCTCTTTCTGGAGTCCTTCAGACTCTTTCAAATACATACTAATACACATACAAGCTGCAATTATTTTGAGCTTCCCAGGTTTGTGCTGAGGTGTTTTTTGTTTCTCTTTGGAATGGGAAAAAAGCCACTTTTTAAAAAAACCCACAAATAATACACCACGCCACGTTACTAAATTCAGGGCTACAGTTTTGCAGAACAGCCATTCAAATGTTTTGCTAGTAATTTCTACAGCAATATCACAAAGAATAATTATTAAAAAAACCCAGACAACAAAATCCAAAACCCAACTAACAAAAATTGTAAGATGTTAATTTTTTAGAGTCTGGTATTCCAATATGTAATTTATCTTACAAGAATTGCAATATATGTGTTCATATAACAGCATATGCATATTTCTAACTGACACTAGACAACAATATTGAATGGCTATCTACAGGAGACAGGACTTGTGACAAACTAACTAAAGAACAACTCTAGTAATGAGGTATGATTTATTGTACTAAGGAACAAGTATGCTAAGGCTAAGAATTTCAAGCTGAATTGGATGTTTCTAAACACGTATTTACATCATAGTGTAAAAGCATCTTGTTTTCTAAGACATGTTAAGCGCTTGTAATCAATCAAGGGTAAAAAGGCAAAGTAGGAGTTGCACAGATTACAAGCAACTACCAGCAGTAGTGCAAAATGCTACGCACACAGGTAATCCAAACACCTCCATTTTAAAAATACAACACAGGAAATTCTAAAGACTTTAGCACTAAGTGTAAATATTCTACTAGAGATGTCCTTCATTCATTTTACCTCGGCAGCCAAAGTAATTCTTGTTTTCAACAGCATAATAACCAGCTTCACAAGTGTCACAGAAATCTCCACAAACATTAGATTTGCAGTAACAATGCCCATTTTCCTGTGAAGGAAACAATTTAATCAGAAAATGTTTCAGTAGCTTTTCAGAACTCTAATCTTTCAATACTCGGAATTCCCTATAATTCTAAAGAGAGAGAACTTTCTAATCTCAACAAAAAATATTTTCTGGACATAACTTATATCATTTCTCATCTTCAATAAACAGAGTAGAAAATACATAAACTCAAGAACATGAACAATTTTCAAAACTTTATACATCCCTAGGATGCATAAAACTAATTCTTTGCTGTATAAAACTAGCTACTTCATGTGTAGAAGCAATAACCAGTACCAAGATTTCTACCTTACCAAATGTTACAATGGTTTATCTTTACAATAAATAGTATCTCTTTTAATTTCACTTTACCTGCTGACATTCTCCAACTCCACTTAGTGTTCCACTCACATCACACTGGCATGCTGCACAAATGAAAAACAAAAAAAAAAGACAACCAGCAATTTGTCTTTGAAGGGAAAAAAACCCACCATCTTGAATCTTCAATTTTGAGTCATTCTGCCACAAGGTGGATTTTGCTCTGGAAGGTTCAGAACAGCAGACAGATAGTGGTGCAAGGTTAAAAGAAAAAGCAAAGGAGAAAGAATAAGGATTTCTAAGTATGTGCAATTTACTGATGTGTTTTCACATGGTCTAACTTGTATTTGAAAAAAAACAAACAGTATTGAGTTTGAATTTACAATTGTTTTCTTTCTTAGAAACATTCAGACAATTGATGCAAAACAGTTTCTTCCAGCCTGACTAGCACCTTCTATTCTGCAGTGCTGCTCTGGGACCAGTTCAACTCTCCATATGAAACAGAAATGGAGCAAATATTGCAGGAAGGAGCTATGCAGACCTAGAAATTTGGTGAAACCCAGTATTGACTCTGTGGCTGAAGGCAGAGATTATTTACATGAAAGGCGCAGTACTTAACATTTGAGGAGTTGTTTAGTATTTAAAGATCTAGAGTCAAAGATGTAATGATACCAGTATCAGCTCTAAAGCTACTCATCCTATCTAAGTGGCTGTTGTGGTGGAACCTGTTGGAAAGAAAATAATTGGAGAGAATCTTTAAATAATTTTTGCCTTTATCCTTTTTAATCTTTATAATTTTTTTTTTCTGTCTGAGAAACAAACACTCACTGTTAAAAAACACTGAAAAATCACAGATTCTTATAAAGACATAAGCCATAACAGATTTGACACACCCTGTGGTCACAAGGAGGTTTTATATTTCTTTGCAACTAGGAGATCATATGAAGAGAAAAAACACTTTTTTCTCAAAACAATGAGTCAAATTCTGGTTTCAGTGTTACAGGTAGAAGTCCCATCTCACTTCAGAAATTTGCCATAGTGCCATATGAAGCGCACATTGCTGCAATTTAGAGCACACCTTGGTTCAGCACTAGACAAACACTCATGATATTATGGTCTCATTTCTCAAAGTAACTGCTGGTATCATGGGTACTTTGTTGTTACAACTAAGTAGCATAAGAAACATGCTGTTAATATGAGTTGTGAAAGTCCCTGAACATCAAAGATGATTTCAGTGAATACAGATGAGTTTTAAAAGAACTTAACACATTTCATAAGCCAAACAAATATGTCACCTGTACATCCCTCGGGGTTTTCTTTGGCCAGGTTCCAGTACAACGGTTTGCATTTACTACAGGTGGGACCTTCAACGTGCTGAAGACATTGACAATAGCCCTAACGAGAGAAAGGAGCAAATATGGGTTCATCTGTTTCACAAAAAACACACTCCTCTTTTGTACTAAAAAAACCCTATTATTATTAACAGCTCAGGCAGTTTACTGATTTCTAGAGATGCAGGGAAATTGAGGCTGATTCAGACTTCTTAAATTCAGAAAAATTTAAGAAGTCTGTCCTATCAGCACAGGATTTTTGCACTCAGGATATTTTTTATGTATCTCCTCTATTCTAAATGTCCCAATGGATCTACTTTCCAATTCTTTTATAGCCTTATTATAACTGCTATAAGTATAAAAAAAAATTTCCTTAAAAATAATAATTCATTTTCACATTTACTCTTTCCTTTATTGCTGGAAGACACACACAGCTGTATAAAGGAACCTACATAGACAGCCCTTCCATCCATCAGACTTACCCTCTAGGTTGTCTTAGCTACACATTTAGCAATGACTGTGATTTCTAGTAATATGCTACTACTAATAACCATCATTGTATTAATAACAATAATAGTGGAACAGTAACAGTTAAAAAGATATAATAATTATTTCAAGAATAACTTGATGCTGAAAGGGCCTGTTGCAACCCAGAACCAGGTCTTTTGAGACATGCATAGGCTTATAGCTGCACGTATATATTAGTGTTACAGCATACCAAGAAAACATAAAGAGTATGCATATTCTATATATAAAAGATAAAAAAAACCCCCTACCCTTGACAGTAAATTGCACTGGTATGATCAAAGAATAAAACACAAAGTTTATTTCCACTGTTACTCTGCAAATAAGCTTGTGCAATTATTTTACAGTTTAAGAACTCAAGGCTTGAGCAATGACGTGAATGTGTTCAGCAAAGGCACTTGAATGATTAGCAGATACTGTTAGCTGCAATGGTAGAATACTCACGGAGTGAGAACCAATGCTCCCGGAAGGGTCACATTCAGGGCTGACATCTTTATAAAGCAAACACATTGAAAGATCTTTTGAAAACAGAGCTGTGGAATGTAGTAGTGCAGAAGTACAACGTAGCAGGTTGGGTTTTTTAATATAGTTACTTTGGAGGGACTCAAATACTTAACCTTTAATATTTTTCAAATGTGTATTTAGCCTGATTTAGACTATTTGGTTTTGTATGCAAAGTAGTTACTTGAAAACCCACAGATATTTTCTTAATGTTTCTGTGCTATCATCTAAAAATAGGTTTTAATATTACAGTTCACTTAATGAAATGACAAAATAGGTGATTTATGCTCCTGGGGGGGGATCCTCCCTTCCCAGGCTTCAGGTTTTCTACAAAACCTGGCACGCAGCAGACTGCTCCAGAGACCCCTGCAACAAAAGGGGAGCAATCCCAGTCAGAATGCAGGATTTCTCCTCCCAAGCATTACCTTTGCAGTATGGAAAACTGCTGACAGCAAAAAGGCACCTGTCACACCGTCGTCCTGTGACGCCTGTCCGACAGGGGCACTGCCCCGACACGGGCTCACACACGCCATGCTGGGAGCCGTCGGGAGAGCACTGACAAGCTACACAACAACAAACTGTCAGTGGTGGGAGGGTTCACCCCGCAGGCACCAAGCAACAACTTTCCAAAACTTTTTTCTTCCCAATAAATAGCTCACAGGTCCTTCTATAACTCCCAAGGTCTTCAGCCCGATGGGGAAACTAGGAATTTGAGGTGACCTGTACCATATGGACATGGTTTTCTTCCTCTGATCTTGACAGAAACAAGTAGGATTATCTGGAACCAGAATGAAACTCTCTTCCTCAACTTCTTTGTCCCATCCCAAGAGCAGGCTTGGGTTTGACTTTCTGCTTTCTTGATCTTTTTATGGTTACAGAAACCACAGGGCAAATTCTGTAATTAGACCTCCACCTAAAAATATGATGTCCGGGGGGGGGTTGCAACTAGATGATCTTCACAGTCCCTTCCAACCCAAACCATCCTACAATTCTACATAAGACAGAATCTCAAACTGCATGCCCATCATAGCTTTGGATCTGTGGGCAGAGGAGGCCAGAGGCAACCTTTGAAATACACCATGCAACAGTCTTGTTCCAGATTCCTACGTAAGGCCTCAGTTGTGAAATGATTTATGTACACAGGGCAAATAAGAATAATGCCACAAAAAAGAACAATGCTGCTGCAGCCCAGGGGATTAATCTTTGCTCAGATAGAGTCTAAGGGTTAATTAGTTACTGACAATTATTTTAGTGAAATAGGAGCCAATCTCCCAAAGAGAGACAAAAAAACCAGTCAGATTGGGTTTTGCTGTGGTTACAGTGATTAACAACAGCAGAATTATGAGGGTATGTTCCTTCTTTATCATTAATAATATTTTGATTTCTAGGAAAGAGCAGTCCTGTTCATAATGAACAAAGAGCTTGCTGATATTAATGACAGAGCCTGCAGGCTTCCATCCATGTGATGTGAAAAAACTATAAACACGTTCTGGGTCTGACCCACACAACTGATCCATGTGGGCAGGAAAATTTGCTGTTATGATGGAAAATTTGCAGAGTCATGCCCATCAAGAACAGGACTTAGAGTGCAGTGATGGCACACATGACGAGCACACACTAATGTACTTACCATAAAGTTTACAGGACAGTGTGTCAAATATTAGAAGCCCAAACCAAGTTGAAACACAGCTTATGTTCTGTAAGTTGAGTGAGCCAGAACTCATAAATACCCATTGCCCAGCCTAAGCTCTAGATTTCATATTTTAAAAGAGACACACAACTGCACCAAGGGCAAACATTGCCATGATCACATTAATCCAGCTAGCATATGAACAGCAATGACGTGCCAGGGAGGACTATCAGAGTGTGTGCTGGTCAGGAAGACTGGCCACTGCCTGGATTTTCAGTGTTGTTGATGCCAGCTTTGGATGGAACAAAACTATCATGGTTACATAGGTAGTTTTAGGTGGAAATATATTCAAGAAAATTTATTTTCTTCTGCATTGCAAATACAAGAAGGAAAACCCCAGTAAAAGGAGAAAAGACATTTACTCACGCAAACAGCTGGGATAGCTGTAATATCCTGGAGCACACTGGTCACATCTAAGTCCAGCGTAGTTACTATGGCACAGACACTGACCTCTAGGATCACATGTATTCTCCACTGAGCCAACACCATCACATTTGCATTCTGCACAGAGGAAAAAAAATCTGTCCTGACAGATACATGTTTAAATCATCAGTTATTTAAATTAGAATTTGCAAAAAAACCCTTACCTTTAAATGTAAATCAATCATGAGAAAACCAGACAAACCATTATTTTACCACCAAAAATTAATACGCTGAAATAGATGTTTATTCTGTAACTGCCTCCTCAACCACTGATGATCATGTTCCTGCAATTCTATAATGCACAGTTTAGAGATTCAGTGTGATGCCTTGCAAAACGTGTAAGCGACAGAAATCCATCTTACAATGTGTATAATGTCACATGAGAGAAGTACTTAACAGCTTTAAAAAAAATTACCTCTAAGAAACAGCATCCACCAAGCCAGACCAGGTCTAGTGGTTACCAAGATGTGTGTAAGTAACAATGCACAAGCACAAGTTCATGATGAACAAGGTAAAACGTGCCAACATCTTAATTCTACAAGGTGGCAAGCAGTGCATTGCAGGAATCCGCGTGTAATGCTAAAAGCATGTTGTTAGACTATAACTCCACAAATTTCTTGTGGAGTTATCACTATTTTGGCTAGCAGCTCCATCACAGATAACATGTGCTTTTTTATTGAGATGATGCTGGATGTTACACAGGGTCATACTTCATAGGGACACGAGTGAGAGCCCATCTGGGAATCCCAGCCCTCCTAGGTACAAGCCAAAGTGTTGTAGTTAATTCCTTGGATTTTATGACTGACAGAAATATAAACCCAACATATTCATGTTTCTGAATCCTGCTTTCGGTTCCTCTTTCTGCTACAGTCAAAGACATCTGACTTTACTCTGTTTACTTCAAAGACACTTGGAAAGATGCAGGGCTTGCTAGGAAGTGAGTATAAGAGAAATATGAATACTGAAGCTTCCAAAAACTACAGTTCACCTCTAGCTGAATATTATATTGCACTCTATCCTAATTTTAATACTAATGTTTGTTTGAAGGTTTTATTTTGATATCACTCTATTTGAATAAAGCTTCTATTGAGTTCAACAAGGCAAGACCAGAGAGATTAGCATAGTTGCAGCAGCCCAAAAGTTATAGATCTATCTCCCTCTTGAAGATGACAACTTCAAACATTGGAGTAGCAGGCTGGGCTACTCACTTTCCACCACAGTTTGCAGCATGCTGCGTAAATTTAAGTTTAAACCCACTGCAGCTTATTTTAACTGAACAAACTGTGAACTGCAGCAGTTTTGAGTAATCCAACTGACTGTGTTTTCGACTATTTTTATCTGTCTTTTACAATTTGTTTTGCATGCTCTTTTAAGCTTTTATGTCTCTTTTCAGCTTTTGGTGTTCAGAGATCAAACATATTCAATATGGGTTTGATTTGCTTTAAGATTGTTTCTTGATTCTGTTCTAAGGAAAAAGAAAAGGTTATTTTAAAACCACTGAACACTGTGTACCAACACAGAATCCTGATTTTATGTTTTTCATTAAAAAATGTTCATCTACTCCAGATAAAAACCACAGTCATGCGGTATTTCTTTTTTCCACCCACTGTGTTTGGTAACACAACACAACACCTTTGCAAGGTGTCATAGTTTAACCCCAGCTGGCAACTAGGTACATGCAGCCATTCAAACCCCACCTATGGGATGGGGAGAAGTGTGAAGGAGCAAGATTCAAGATGGGAACAGTGCACAGCCTGGACATGCCCGGGCTTGCCACGAATTTGCCTGCTCCTTGCTTCCCCCGCTCCCCTCTCTGGTCGGCTGAAGAAGCAGCAGAGAGGAGACAGGTACCATTTGCCGCTTTCTTCCACGGTTCCTCCCTCTTTCGCCTGTGCCCCTATCCTGATTTGCTCCCTTGTTTGTCTCTCTCATGCCCCACCCTACGTTCTGGCCCTTTCCCTGCCTGAACTGATAAAGAATCCTGCACATGCCTCAATAAACAATTCTACCTGCACCCTACCTTGTGTCCCAGACCTGTGCTGTGCCATGGCCCCATCCCCCTTTTGGACCACAGCAGAGAAGAATTAGAAAAAAAGGTAAAACGCAGCACTGTACACAGTGCTAAGAAGAAAATTAACTCTATTCCAGCCGAAATCAGGACACAAGGGCATAAAGAATTCTGCTGTCCATTCACAGGAGATAAAAAAGTGTATAAGCCCAAAGGAAGCAGACTGACATAGCCAATAACCAAAAATAACATGGTAGAAGAAAGTAAATCATAAGGGTTTACATAAATCCTGTTAATCTGAACAGGAAAGCATATACCAGAACTCAGCAATAGTCTATATTCTTTTTCAACATAAAGTTTACTAAGGATTAAGAGCCCCTCTCTCACTCACTGCAAATGCAGACAAAACCTAGGGTCCAAGTAATACTTGATGGAGTCCTCATGCACACGCAAGACTGTTATGTTATACTCCAAAAGTACGCATTAGAAGTTATACTCCACTGATTTCCTTCTCTTGTAAAAACGCAGGCTAGTCCTTGGTAGCCCACACACCGGGGAAACCCCACAGAGATTTTCCACTTTTCATGATTATACAGACAGAGGTTGGCTTGGTGACTGTCAGATGATCTTAAAACGAGGGAGAAATCACCATGAAGGGCAAAATGGGAGCTTCAGATTTTCAGAACACACATTTTACAAGGTACCAAACACAGACCCTCTGGAAAAGTAGATCAGTGCTTCACAGCTCTGCTATGCCCGTTCCTTAGCAGCCAAGTATGCCCTGTTGCTGTGGGCCTTCATGTGAGAATAGGCTGTGGTTATTAGTAAGACAGCTGTGCTGACTGAGGGTACATCAAATAGTCTGATAATGCAGAAAAATAAAACAACCCTGTGAGTAAACAGACTATATAATTTTTCTCTACTATGGAAACATGCTTGGAATTGGAGAATTAGAGTATATGAGTATTTCAGTGTAAAGCACAAGAGTGCCTGCCCATTTACTAGTGTGAACGTTGCTCCAGCCACTGCCAAAAGGGTACACAAAAAGCACTCCTGTCTGCCTTTTCAGGGGCCTGTTTGATGCTATACATGCAATCAGCAGCCTTACCTTGGCAGGCAGGGAACGAGTGGTGGCCAAGCCGGCAGCTGTCACACTGAAGTCCAGTGACCCCTGAGCGACAAAGACACCTCCCAAGAAAGTCACAGATTTCAGGCTGGGTACCTGCTGAGTTACATTCACACACTGCAAACGAGAAAAGATATTTCAGAGGCAGTCTCTGCACAGGCTCTCTTATCTTTCTTGAAATAAAAATATCAAAAAAAATGTAAAAGCAACTCCCTGAGGCTCAACAGGATCAAAATTTTCTCATCAGATTTATTTTGATTCATAACAGCTTTTACTGATTGCTCACAACAGTAATAATTCAGCATCAAGGGAAACAACGAAAGAGCAAAAGAAGCTGGCTTTAAGTACTGGGTTCAATATCAGTGCCAAAGCGCTACACTTGGCCTGTCTCCACTCAGAGTCTGATTGATCAATATCGAGTGGTATGCCAACTACTGAAAGTAGTTCCATCTCTTTTGAGACTGTCATGAAACAATTTATGGCTTGGATTTACCATCTCAGGTGGAAGTGGTTAATAAAATACCCAAAAAGACAGTTTTATTAAAGTGGCTATTAAAGTTCAAAACCAGTCGGTTTTCTAGTATCAATTAGAAAGAGGAACTTGGTACATCAAACTGATGCTGCAAACTCAAACATAATTTTTTTTAAAGAAAAATAAGGGTAAGTAACAGTAATGTTCCCAAAGGCATTCTAAATTTCATCAGTGTTACTAATCCAACTCCAAACTGGAGTCTGGCAACTGCATCACACAGCAAACAGCAACCAAGGAAACAGAGGCATTTCTAGATTGAAATCTCCCCTCATCACACTTTTCTTCTTCTTTGGTTTGTGTGAGCTTTGGGAGAGCCCTGTATGAACACACCTCCAAGGCAAAAGAACTTCATCCTTTAGTATAAAACTTGGGTCTGTGTTTTGGATATGCTTGTCAAAAGGAATGTTTGGCTTACCCTGGCAGAAGGGGTACTGAAAATACCCCGCTGCACAGGTGTCACAGGAAAAACCCCCAAATCCAGTTCGACATCTGCACTGCCCGGTACTTCCATCGCAGTCATCACCCAGCGTTCCTGCGCCGTGGCACTGGCATGCTGAAGAGCACATTCATAAAGAAAACATTTGCAGCATTACAACCTTAAAGTTCTTATTTCCCTTGGAAGCCAGAGGCTGGCATTTACTCTCCAAGCGTCAAAGAAACTATGGCACTTACGCAGACACTGGGGGCCAAAATACCCTGGTTTGCAGCCACCTTCTAGTTACAAGAGGAAAGGAAAAGAAAGAAACAAAGTTAGTGCAAAAAATCATAAAATTCCTTGTCATTTTGCAGAGAAAAACAGATCAGTGCTTAGTAATTACTACTCTTGAACCAAGAAAACTACTTGTTACACACAAATCTCATTTCAAGAAACAATGAACTGTAATCGTGCTTAGTCTGCCAGCACAAATTTACAACTTCTACACAGAAACCTTCACTTAGAGGCAGCTGCTTTTCTTATTTCTTCAGATGCTGCTCTTTGAAAATGTAGATAGCTCAAGATCTGTTTTCTCCTGTTATATTCATTTTCCTTTGGAGTTTTCTTTCTTCTTTCTTTTAAAAATTTGTGAAATAAGGGGATATGCAACAGAGCATACCCAGAGGTATGCATACCAGGGCAATTATTTTGGATGCTGTATGAAGGAGATAAGTGGTACAGGAGACTGAGGCTTTTTGGGTTGTGACGGCATCTGCAGACACTTTCAAGAAAACAACTGGAACTTGTAAATACATACATGGATTTGTACTGTCTGCTTATAGTTAAATGTCTGCTACATTCAGAGAAGAAAACACTTTTTCGTTTGCCAACATAAATTCTAGTTTTATTAAAGCTAATAGAAATAAAGGTAAGCATGTTGATTTTGGGATATGGAAAAGGTTACAAGGGTTTTTTAAGTCATTAATCCTGACTTGCATTACAAGTACGTAAGCAATTTAGTACTAGCTGTGATGATGTCTCTGTTCTGCAGTACAATAACATATACTAAAAAGCCCACCAAAGGATTGGATTTCATGCAGCTTTGCAGTTGGCTAAATAAGAAATATGTAGTTCTCTTAAAAATCGAAGTCCTTCACTGCCAAGGGCAATGTACAATTTGCCAGGTGAAAGAGGACAGTCGTAAGGCAGAGGCCAGTTAGCATTAAGGAAGAGATTTACACCACAAATCAGGGGTTGTCATGTCAGAAAGTTGTACATGTCAGAAAGTCTTGATGGATCTGTTCATAAGAGCACCATAAGATGGTCAGCCCCTCCTGCAGATGTTTGCCAGAGGCTGGTCAAAGCTATTTTGATCCATAACTCTTTCTGGAACTAGCCCACTAAACTCTAATACAATATGATGAACTTCTAGCAAGAAAAAAGGTTCTCTGAAAGATAAATGCCAACAGTGACAAAATTACTACATAAATCTCCATGAAAGAGCAACCTAAATGATTCTATGATTCTATGAAAGAGCAGGCACCACTGAAACAGTGAAAAACAGCAACATAGGGAAAAACAGTGAAATGGGAAAAAGAAACACCAAGAACTTGCCTATTATGTCACCAGCCACAGCATCTCTTGGAATTGGAGAAGTAAAAGGATATACCGGAGTATCTTTAAAACAAAAGAAACAATGAGGTTTTTTTGAAACAGACATATCGATTTCATGAAAAATAATGACAAACAATGAATTCATCTCCTGTCAATACAGAGAGCATGATATTCATATGATTTCAGCTTAGTTTTCTTTCAGTTAGGAACAGGGTAAGAAACATTTTACTTTTGATTTCCAATTCAGGTACAAACTTCCCTTCTCAAAATAACAGTATGAAAGGCCAGACATCATTTGGAAATTAAACCAAGTTGCTTTCCTGCTCCCTATATGCTTTCATGCAGAAAATTCTCTTCCACCAGACAGTTTTAGGAGAGCTACCTAGGGAGCTCTATATTTATTTCAGACTTCCTGCTTCCAGTTGAAGGTCCATCTCCTTCTATGTGGCATTACCACTTGCTACATGAACTGCCAGAATTCATGACATGTACAGTACACCTCTAGAGCTTTTATTTAAAAATCCTCCAGATTGTTGGAATGTCTTTCCCATTCTTAAACATTCCTGCATATAAGATGGAATCCAAAGCCCATGAGACAAACATCAGTGGGACTTAGATCAATGTCTACCTGAGCTGAAATTATTTAAAAATGTTGGATTTCAATCAAGAGGATATATCAGATGTGACAATCTAGAATGCACTGTACGGACAGGATTTATGCTATCACAGCCATTGAATTTAAACAACATTCAATTTTTACAGGTTTTTTTTTGTTTTGTACTGTTTTCCTCTTCTTGTGTTTTTATCATGGTACCTCTATTTTAGTCAGACCTCAAATCTTGCCCCAGAACAATATCTATTTTATCAGAAACACACTTCTTTCTCCTAAAGGCACAAAACATCCCACCGATGCATTTTTACAATCTTTTCATGGAGTCACAAGCTTCTATGCAGCAAATACAATCCTGATGTTACATTTTCTTCTCAGTTATTTTATATATAATTTTTTATGGCAAAAGCATTGTTTATAAGATATGCAAGTTCCAAATCCTAGGAGTTGTCAAGGAGAGCACATACACGGTTTCTCTTCTCTCTCTCATTATAGTCACATTCTACTTCTTGATCCAAGTGGTCTTTATACCTAAAGACCCTGACACGTTTAAATGATTTGTTCAAGGCTGTAGGACTGGAGTTCATGATTTACTGAGAGATAGGCTGTAGACTTGATGTCTTAAAAGAATGTAGAACTGTGAGAATGCAGCAAAATCTCTTTGATTTTCAAGTCATTACTGTTTTGTTAAATAAACCTGACTCTCTTCAGTATTATAACAACTGATTTATCAGATCATGTAAACATGTGAAGCTGAAATGCCAGATGTTTTCTAACCAAGTCAAGTGTAATGAAAACTGTTAATTCTTTAATATGCCTTTAAAATAGAGAAAAAGAAGCATTTGTACTTGTATACTTACAGATACAAAATGGATAACCATAGAATCCATCAGCACAGCGTTCACAGTTTTCTCCCTGGAAATTCTGCTTACAGAAGCAGCGGCCAGACCCTTCCTCACAGCCTTCTGCATGCTCCAAGTTACAACTGCAGGCTAAATAAAAGTATCCAGCAATTAGGCACTCTTTAGAAAATAATAATTTGCCTTTTACAGCAGTGCACAGTGGCTTTATAACAATAAATTTTCAGTTGTGAATGACTCATTATTAAAAGAATTAACATTTTCATGCAGTTACATATTTCCCAAGGACTTTATATCATCAATACATCTCTTAGAAGAAAGACTGATGTTATTTTCTTAGAGCGAATAGGGTATTTTAATTCCAAAATCTGGACATTATTACTCCACAGCACTGCAGCAATTATCTTTTCTGTGGCAACTTCTCATATCTCTCCATGGTCTAGGCTAAGCACCACACTCCATTCATGTTCCCTGACACACAACATGCAGCATCATGGCCATGGCTTTGCTGACTTCCCATTCATTTCAATACATAACTGTATTTTCATCCCACCTGTGACAGGGATCCTTCAGCCTATTTGTAATCCAACCCTTGTCTCTTACCTATACTCAGTTCTTCTCTTTTAAATGTTCCATTAGAATTTATCCTATTGCATCCCTTACTAGTCAATAGGTTCAGCATTGCATAAAATCAGAGTAGTGATCCTTGTGACCTTTTGAGCTATAGAACAAAATCTTCAAGTGACTAAGAGCCAAAGGATACCTCACATGTACATTAGAGAGCTAAGAGAAGCAAGACCATGAGAAGAGATGAGAGTGGCTCCCTAGAGGTCCTGAGGTCCTCCTCACTGCGGGGTGTAGCAGTACCCCAGCTTTCCGTGATCCTATCTCCTCACTAGCCTTTACTGCCTTGCTTCCTCCTGTTGTCCTGCTGCTGGTCTGAAGCTTTATGCTCATATGACACATAAGTAGAGAATATTACAATTAAAAAGGTCTAAAGCAAGACAGAAAGTCATTTGCAGCTGTTCCCCAACATCTTTTGGCCACTTTTTCATTTTTCCTCCCCAAAAGATGCATCTTATGCCTCTATTATAGCCAAAAACTCCCAAACCACCACAAGAAGATACTGCATAGAGTAGGACTCACGTATACAGCCATCAGGAGCTCTCACTGGAACACCGTAAGGACGATAGTAACCTTTTGCACACTTCTCACAGTTAATACCAGCTGTGTTATGCTGTGCAAAATAAAACAAAAGGAGAATATGAGGTAAAAAGAGGAACTTGGAAGAATTAAGAAACAGTAACATCCTGTTTCTGTATACAACTAAGAAAGGAAGAAAGGATTGGCACAGGAAAAAAATGGACTATGACTGCAATGAAGACAGCAATCATCATGCAGCCTTCTTTAACCACCTTTTCCCTACAGGCTTCTGAATCATGGTATTCTTGCATAAAGCAGCTGAATTTTATCTTTAAAACACTATAAAGAAAATGACTTTTTAAAAAATTATTTGGAAAAATTCTCTTTATATCATGATATCTCTTCTTATCATTCTTACGATATCTGCTTTCTTATCATAATAAATATATTGTTCAAGCAATTATGAATTTTTCCTCATACTTTATATCAATTTTTTGCATACTCTGTGTCTAAGATCAGTCATATCAAAATAAACCAAAACCTAAACAGTCCAGTCAGCACAAAACAGATTTTTCCATTAGAAAAGTATATGTCTCTATAAATACATGTTTTAGGCACACAGAAAAAAAATCCAAAGTAATTTGAACTACATCAAAAATATGTAATTGCTCTGTGAACACAGTCCTGAGTGTATTTCAATTTGTGCAGCAAAGCTCTCTCCTGCAACGGGTCTGCAGGAGTCTGCAGTAGCAATGGCAAGTACCAGTTCAGTAAATCATGGTCACAAGAAGGCATCCTGATGAGCTCATAGATGTGAGAGCAGGGAAACAGAGCAGGAAGCTTTGCCCTGGAGCAATTAAAGTAGTTTCCCCCAACTCCCACTCCTGTTTAGTTCCTCCTTAGGGTGTGTTGCAATTCAGGGCTGAGCAGGGACCCAGTATTTACTAGAGGGACTGGTGGGCAGTTATGAACAGGGCAGCCAGGACACTGCACATTCTTCAGAGACTACTGGTGCTAACTCCAGTGGCACACCAGAGGCCCCAGCCCAGACAGAGCTTCAGGAAGAGGATGCCACTGTCCAGGTCTGGGGCAGTGGAGAGTGCCCAGGCCTCTCCCTGGAGCTTGGGGCAGGTCATTAACCTGTGCAGAGCTTGAGGCAAGGATCAGAGGACAGGCCAGCACAGCTGATACTGCAGACCACCTGAACAAGAAGGCAAATGAAATCTTCTTTAGGGAACAAGAGAAGGTGTTATTACTCAGACAACTACAGATACTGCAGACAGCTAGAGATACCACAGATAACTTTAGTCAGCTTGGTATCTGCCAGAAGGGCAATGCAGCAAGGTGCAAGCAATCAAGAAATTATTCTGAATGTATGAAAGGCAATTTCTGATGTAGAGGTTCATGAACCACTTAGGGGAGATGCTCTGTTCCAAATGACACCCACTAACAAGGAAGAACATGTGAAGTTGAGGGCAGTGCTGGCTGCAGTGACCTCGAGATTGTGTATTTTAAGATTCTAAGGCAATGAAGCAAGACTAATAGCAGAATTACAATTCTGGGCTTCTGAAAAGCAGATTTTGCCTTGCTCAGATAGCTGCTTGGGAAGATTCTGTGTGAAACTCTCCTGGGGGGAAAGAAGACCAAGGGAGGTAGTTGATTCTCAGGTACAGCCTCAGAAAAACAACAGTTCTTTCCAATGTGCAAGTGTGGCAGAAGGCCAGAACAGATAAACACAGATTTCCTGATTGATCTCTAACTCAGAAACAAAGTACACAGAAGGTGGAAGCAGGGACAGGCTACTTGGTGGCAATACAAAGATATTGCCCAAACATGCAGGAGTGGAGTTAGGAAAGCTAAAGCCTAGCTGGAGTTAAAACTAGCAAGGAAGATGAAGTGCGAAAGGAAAAGTTTCTAGGAGTAGAGCAGCAGCAAAAGAAAAGACAATGGGAATTGACTGATCAGTGTGTAAGGAGATCCAGTGGACAAATCATCTTAAAACACACAAAGGACTGGAAGGTGACAGGACATATTTAACATAGTTTACCTAGGGCAAAGTATGCCCGATCAACTTCATGAATCTCTCTTACCAAAGGTGCACAGCAATAGGATGAGAGGCAACAGGCACAGATTGGAACATGGGAAATTCCAATTAGATATTGGGGGAAAAAATTTATCAAGTCAAAACACCTGAACAGGTTGCCATGAGTGGGTATGCCATTCCTATCCTGGGAGGTGTTCAAAGCTTGGATGAACAAGTTCCTGAGCAACCTGATCTAAATAGACCCGGTCTGAATAGGCAGTTGTACTATGTGATTTCCAGAGCTCCACTGTTATAAGACTCTAAAGAAACTAATCTATCTTTGTATGCAACATCTATCATTTCTTCATTGAGGCATCCATTCCTAACACTTCTTTCCCCCAATGAAAACAGAAAAAGTAAATTTAAATCCATGCACTTTATTAATAAAAAAAATAAATCTATAATTAGATCTACAGTAAACTCATTAATCCAAATTAACTTCCACAAAATTAACTGCAAACAATTCATAACAGTCATATAACATAGAACTCATAGATTTAGACTAATTTTGCTCTTTTCTATCCTGGAAGCAATATAAAAGAAATGTTCTCTCGTGAACAAAGAGCTGACAGAAAGGACCAACATGATAAATCTTACTAGACTGCATGAAGAAAGTTCTGCACAGAAATGTCAACTGGAAGACAAAGAACATTTCTTCTACCCATGCTAGTAAAAATAGCTCTACTCTCTTCTGACTGCCTTTTGGACAATATCTGATTATATTGTGGCAATAATAATATGGAAAACATACTCTTTACTGGATATTTCCTTTTTCTGTTCCTTAAATACAGCTATATTTTTAAATGCACAGCATGATAATACATAAATCATGAGGTTTCACAGGAACATAGACTTGATGACGATTTTCCTGTAATGCAACGTTCTGGTCAGCTGCTTGTCACCACACATCATGCACCAGATGACTAGACAACAAAAGGAAGACAGACTTCCAAATAAATTTGGATCTATTTAACCATGAGGTCACTGAACCAATGAATAATTCAGGTCGAAAGGGACCTCAGGAGGTCAAGTGGTTCAGTTTCACTCAAAGCAGAGATAAGTCCAAGATTAGATCAACTTTATCAGAGCCTTTTATGATCTTTCCTCATAGCAATTAGCCAGAATAGAACAAGTTACTCAGAATGAGAGACATTCTTTCTCTTTCCAAGAACATGTTCTCCATCTGGAGAAGAGATGTTCCAGGAGGATAGAGGTGCCTAATGACAGTTTTCCTCTACCTAAAGAGGGAGTTACAGACAGAAGTTAAGACAGAACCAACTCTTCTCACAGATGCACAACAAAAGCCCCAAAGTCAACTATCACAAGTTGCAACTGGGTAAATTCCTACTGAACAGTAACAAAAATCTCTTTACCATGAGCGTGATTAAGTGCTATAAAAGATTACCCAGAATCTGTGTAATGTGCATCCTTGGTCTAATTTTCAGAAGTAACTGGGTATTCCTCAGTGCAACCAGATATAATTTTGCATCTAGCCTTGGTTTGAGTGAAGCATTAGTCCAGATGACTTCCAGAGGTCCCTTGAATGATTCTGTGCTTTTCCAATACGAGTAAGTTCCCATCTTGGTAGAGTCTATATCCTCCTTTACTTCTGCTGATGAGGGAGAGCCCTCTGTGTTTTGCTGCAGTAAGGAACCACCTGGCCTGAGCTGGCATTTTATTTGGTTAATTTTACTTCCTTCTGTTAAGCAAGAAAATGTTTTTATAGTTGATTGAATTGTTACATTATGTGGTTTTATTTGAATCACACAGGACTGAGCCAATAAATACAATTTGTATATGTCTTTTACACATTAACAAGTATTGTTGTACAATGTAAATTATTTTCACACATCTTTTTCCATGCTTTGAGTACACCAGAAAAAATGGGCCTATCTAGACTGGTCAGCCCCAAAACTATTGGTGTGGAGACAGTTCCACTCCAGTAGCCCTTCTTCAATCGACATTTATTTAAACTGTTCAAAATGACGTTTTTACCTGGCAGTTAATGCAGACTCCTCCACCTTCATAATGCCCATGGATGTTTAAGCTTTCTCGACGCTGATCAACATCAGCATCATAGTAGCAATCAGTGGCATGTCCATGGCAATTGCAGGCTGAAAAAGTAATATTCTAAGTCAGCTTTCTTTTTATTGCTGGAATTCAGTAACATAGCAGAGTGGAAAAGAAGTTTAGATTTTTTTTATGGATATACTCAGGCATGCTGGAATGCACTCAAATGCACATATTTACCTATCAACAACTGAAATTTCATATTTTCACACCAGAAATATGGTACAGTCATGTAGTCATAAAGAAAAAGTGCTACTAGGCTTATCAGAGGAGGCAACAGTTGTACCATCTCAAGCCTATATAGTTATGCATAAATTCAGAACTAGGAAGCTCCAGAAGAATGGTTACAGCAGCTTTTTAAAATTATCAAAAAATTGCTCAAATGTTTATTCTATTTTTTCATGTCTAACAAGATACATCTGGGCTGATGTTCTGTCCATGAAACCTTTATTTAAAATAAACAATTACAGATAAGATATACATATTTAAACATAAAGACCTCCACCAAAGAACTCTCATATTCAGCTGTAGATACAGATATACCAGCAAGCTTGGCTATACATTTACGCAGCTGCTGTCTTCTGAATGGAGACATTTTAAGAATGGGTTGATTCTACTTCCTGAGATTTGTGAACACAAGAAGTGTGGTTTAGAGAAGTGTGGTATGAAGAACAATAATACCGCCAACAATATTGTTGTTGTTATTATTACTATTTAGAAAAGGATAGAATTGGATGACCAAGATAACCCCTTTCCCCAGTGTACAGTTGTTTATAGTCTCAGCTGTGATAAATTTTACTTTGGGTGGTTTGTGGCTAGCTCCTTTCCTTTACTTTTCCCTCCTGTTAAGCTAAACAAATGTAACAGCTGAACTCAGAGTTGCTCTGAATCCACTACACATATATGTTCTGCTACACTTTTAACTCCTTCTCATAGATGTTAAGAATGCACTGCTCAGAAAAGATCAAGAGATATCCGTGAGGCTTTGCTTGCAGGCACATCAGCCTCACAGGTGCTTCACCCTAGGATGTTCACCTATTGAAAACATCTGAGATAAATCTGCTGATGTATCCACTTGTGGCCTTGTACAGACATCAGGCCTTCACCAATCTCCTTAGATCAAGGTGGGAGAACTTAATCCCAAAAAACTTTGCTCTTTTACCTTTGGCAAAAAAGCCTGACAACATAAATTGCAGGGCCAGTCCAATGTTTGAGTAAAGGGTGATGGATTTACCCAGAAAATAATTTATATAATTTCCTACAGATCAGTTATTTATATCTCATCTTAGTTAAAACTAATCCTTTTCCATTAGTCATATAAAGCTCTGCCTGTCTTCACTGAAGTCTTCCAGAACTATAATATAATTCAGAGTAGTAATCAAACATAACAGCAATCAAACAGAATAAATCAAAGGGCATGACCATGGTTTTGCCAGAAACTCATCCCACGTCCTCTTTTTTCTCATCCGATCTTTCCTCACTGGAGAGGAACAAATGGGAATTTTCCTGAAAGAATGCAGGAACCAAAAAAGGCTTCCCCAAGCATCTGCGTGCTAGTTGAGCCTTTAATTACAGCTGCTTCGGCACTCCAGAGAAACCTACCCAGGAAATTCCTCAAGTTTTGAATTGACAATGCTATTATTTCATGTTTAGGGAAACCCTCCATTCATCTGGACCTGGGGATACAATATTCAGAAGGCAACAGGTTACAGAAGTTAAGGGTCCTGGCCCTCCTTTCTTCATTAGGAGGGAAGTATATGGGAGGTAATTCTTCTCTATTCCAAGCAACTGGCACAACTGGGAGCTCAATTCATGGACAAGTGATTCTCCATGCCTTGCTATATGATCATACAGACAAGGGAAACTGGATAATTCTCTGTATCTGCTCCATGTCCTTATATCTGAACAGCTGTGGACAAGGGAACTCTTTCCTAGAAACTAACAACCACACAGCCGAGGTGCTGGCCTGCCATCAGGTTTCCTTATGGTCTGCTGACAGGAAACCAGACAGATCAAGACTAGGTTCCCTGGCCAGGTTGTGATAGCCTATGAAGAACTGTGGGGTTTTTTATTCATGTAACTCTTCAAGAAAATAAAACATTGCACAAATTAGATGCTGGCTCAACATATTAAGTCAGAAAAGGAAAGAAGAGAATATAAAAAATATATGTATATATTTACAGTGTAAATAATTGCTCCCATGCCTCTAGGGCCAAACTGTCTCTGAGCTACAGATCACATGTCTTCTAACAGCAATGGGAAATTATTTCCTCTGATTATAGTAATAGTATGTTCTCTTAGAGGGCAACAGAGATCCCTTCTACCTCATCAAGGATGTTTTCACCACTTCAGGCCATTTGCTGTCCCATACAGTACTGGGAAACTCGTAACAAAATGTTGGGCTGATCCCTACAAGCTCCCACCAACCTCTTTCGGTTTCTCTCAAAGAACCTCAGGCTTCTGGAAAGTAATGGGGTTGCTTTAATTCCCTCACTAATGGCTGCCAGCAAAAGAGGTCTGCACCTGGCAAATGCTCACAACAAATCAGCTCAAACAGCTAGGAGCAATCCATACTAAAAAGGCTATTTTTTTCAGAGGCACTTAGAAACAGTTGTTTTGGCTCAGAATCTTGTAGATGATACTCTGTAAACTCACTCTTTAAAAAACATGACATTATTTATGCTCTTTATCTCTCTCTTTTCTGGCAGAAAATATTTTCCTTTCAAACAGGGGAACTTGAATGAGGTTTCAAATATTGTTCGAAAACTGTGTCCCAACATGCCTACTTCCTATCAAACATCTTAATCACACACAACCTGCCTTCCCCCTCCCAAGTCGTAGTACTGCAGTTTTCATTAAATAAGTCATCTCTTTATTCCTCAAACTAATTATATAGGTACATCTCTGGCTTTCGAATAAAGTTCTCCTGTTAACAGTTTGTACCCACTGGCTATGCTACTCTCAGGAAAGGCAGACGAGAAATATAGATTGGGCCAGACACAAAGGAGATGGCTGTGCACAAAGGTTGCAACACTTTCTGTACCACACTACCTGGTTTCTGGCCAGAGGGATGTAAAACACTTCTGTGTGACAGTACATAGCCATCACCAAAAGAGAGTCTGTGCTGTCGCTTTCTTTAACAAAAGAATGAAAGACAGGGGAAGTGGGAGAAAGGCAAACTAGTGGCCTTCTCCAGCTTGGCTACTTTGTCTGGCTAGCATACTCCAAACTCCCAACTATAAGTGTGGGATCACCAGGACTCCCCACCAGGAACACCTTTGTGCCCACTGACATACAGTCAGTGAGGGACAACCGTCAGCATGAGAAGGGAGGGCAGCTCAAACACCTGTAAGCAGTGGCAGCCTTGAGCAATCTCTCTGCAATCTGAACACCAAGATGCCTCTAGTCTCTGCTCTTCTGGGAGAATCCACAGTCTGTCAGCAGACAGCTATGACTGGGGAGAGATGTTAACTCAGTGTACTACAAGAAGGCTTCCACTTTTCTCATGTCATATTTTCAGACAAATTAGTATTTTAGATGTTTAGTAAGAAAGAAGAACATAAATAATATTCACTGCATCCTCTTTTTCTCATTGCTGTGTGAAAAGAATTTCCTTTGTAAAGAAAAAAAGGCGTTAAAACATGCAGTGTGCTAGTTATGTTCAATGAACATGTGTGCTGCAGCTAATTTCCACCATCTGGTCAATATCCCTTTTAACCCACCATCTTTTCGGCTACTCACGTTCACATATATTTGTGCTCCCAGCTGTTGCAGGTTGCCATTGTTTCTGATTATATCCAGGGCAGCAGTGATCACAGGTTTCCCCACAAGTGTTATGCTGACATTCACACTGAAATCTACAGATGACAAACGCTCTTAATGAAGCTGAATTTCAATGTTTTTTCTTAATTTTTTAAATAAAAATTATTATTTTTCCTTATTTTACTGCAGTCCAAGACTAACACATAAGTGTGAAAAGGACAGGATATAAGCTCACATGAAAAGAGGTCAATCAGTAATACTGGAACATTTTGGAACTTCCATAAAATTCTTCATGATTGACTACTTTAACCATGTAATTATGAGTTTATTAGCACAGATTACTTATAGAGAACATTTATATTTGGAGTTAATAGACTGGATTATGAAACTATTCTAGAATATTAAACAAAGATGATATATAATAATTTAGGATGTATTCTATTTCAGCTTCATTCCAAGGCTTAGGCTTGTTGACCCACAATTAATCAAAATAATTATCACCTTTATATGCACACTTTCATAATTTTTTCATTATGCTTTGTTTACAATGATTTCATCAATGTTTTTAATAAACCAAGATCATAACTTCATCTATTATTTTAAAAATAGTGCACACTATTCATCGAGAAATTTATTTTTTTAAATTTAGCTGAATAGCCTATGTAAAAAGCAGGCTTTAATTATGGGCTAGGTCTATCACGCATAGCAACTAAATCCCAGAAGGAACAAAGACTTTGAGACTGGAGAAGCCTTTTCCAATTTTCCTCTCTTATCTATGTAGTCTAATAATAAATAATAATAAATTTTCAAGTATAACCATCCTATTCCTGTAGATTTTACAACTTCTGTACTTACTCTTCTCTAATATAGACATCTTGAATGGAAGCACCCATCTCCCCACTTGCTGTTCATTAAAACACAACAGAAAATATTGCATTGCCCTGATAGAAGATTGTTTCAATGCCATCATGGATAAGAGCAACAGCTGGTTTAAACCAGGTTTTTAAAATATGTTTTAGATAGACTGACTATTAAGTCACTTCCATATAGCAGGTGAGCCGAGGAGTCTGATCTAACCCTTTGTGAAATGAACGTGGAGATCATAAACTTCACAAAGAAAGGGAATGGTTATTTTTTCTAGTAATGATTGAAAGCCACTGAATCTTGGCTGAGCTCAGTTATAATGCTCAATACCTCTATGAAGTTCACTGATTTTGTTCCTGAGTTGGATTTCCTGTTGTAAGAGGTCATATCAATTCATGTTTCCAAAAAGAACAAAGGGTTTCTAAGAAATTATTCTATCTGCCAAGCTTCTATTTCAATTAAAAAGAAAAATCCAAGTAAAGATTTTTTATTATTATATTTCCCATTAAATATAATTCCCTCTTGACATGTTTTCTTATTAACCATTTGTAGAGTCTATTTTTTTTTAAATGTAATGGAAAAAATCGCTGTAAGACTGTATGATTCTATAATAAAAAAAGATCATTTGAAAATATTTATGTATTGTTTTTATCAAATCCATGTTATGCTCCATTTACTTACTGGTATTGGTTTTCAGCACTCTTTGCCTTACATTCTTCAGCATGGCCATGGCAAACACATCGACCACCAATACTGATGTCCTTTATACTGTAGTAATACTGTGGAACAAGCACAAGAAGTATTTATACGTCTTTCCTTACTTGTATTATGTCAGAAATACCAACATCACATTGTTAAATCTTGCTTATTAGAACTTTAAAGGCACAACTTTACAAAAAGCCAAATCAGGTAGCCAATAATCAACCTTCTGTTGATGGTGATGTCTCAGTATGAGACATCCAGCAAATCAAATACCCATGGGGCACCTAAAAGGAGCAGGTTTGCGCAGTTCACAAAAAACACATGTTGCTGAAGTTCTCCATTCCCTAGCAGCTACACAGTCACCAGTACCCAAGCCCAAAGCTTGTTCCAAATCAGCTTGAGGATGGAGATGTAAATTACTGTCAACACATCAATTCATGAGATTGTAGTCTGATCAACAAACAGGACATGCTGGTAAGGGAAGTGTAGTTTCCCCATTCAGTCAAAAATTATCACTAAACAGTAGAAAAAGACTGAAATTACCACCTTGGTCAAAATCATTCATGGCTCAAGATGGATTTGAAACTGTGACCTGAAGTTGAACCACTTTGTATCTCATCCCCATGCCTTGCAGGCATACAGGCAAAAAAAAAATTTAGTTGGTTCAACTCAGTAGAAATATCATTAGTGTACACATATCAATAACAACTTCTGCATACATTTCTGTAGCTTAGAAGTCGTTTCCTTGTCTCCTTATGGCCAGACAGAACAGACAGCTGGTTGTACAGATTGATACTCCTTCAGAAAAATTAAAGAGGCAGATAAAGCCACTGGAGGACAAAGAGAAAAAGAGTTGCAACACTATGCAGGTACATCTCCTGCGCTCACTATTCACAGTACGTCCCCTGTAAGCCTAGACTCTCTCTGTGGTGATCCTTCTGCTCTATTCAGCATCAGTGAGGCCACACCTGGAGTGCTGTGGCCAGACTTGCGCTCTCTAATACAAAAGACACCATGTGGTTGAGAGCACTGTCCAAAGGCTTCTTGAACTCTGTCAGGCTTGGTGCTGTGACCACTTCCCTGGGGAGCCTGTTCCAGTGCCCGACCACCCTCTGGGTGAAAAAAACTTTTCCTAATATGCAACCTAGACTTCCCCTGACACAACTTCAGGCCATTCCCTCAGGTTTTCTCACTGGTCACCACACAGAAGAGATCAGTGCCTGTGCCTCCTCTTCCCCTCATGAGGAAGTTTTAACTGCAATGAGGTCTCCCCTCAAGGCTGAACAGACCAAGTGACCTCAGCTGCTCCTCATACAGCTTCCCCTCAAGGCCCTTCACCAAGTCTGTTGCCCTCCTCTGGAGAGTCTCTAATAGCTTAATGTCTTTCTTATATTGCAGTGCCCAAAAGTGCACACACTATTCAAGGTGAGGCCACACTAGTGCAGAGCAGAGCAGGACAATCACCTCCCTCGACTGGCTGGTGATGCTTTGCCTGATGCCCCCCAGGACAGGGTTGGCCCTCCTGGCTGCCAGAACACTGCTGACTCATGTTCAACTTGCCATGGACCAGGACCCCCAGGTCCCTTTCCGTGGCACTGCTTTCCAGCACCTCAATCCCCAGTCTGTACAAACATTCCAGGTTGCCCCATCCCAGGTGCAGAATCCGGCACTTCACCTTGTTGAACTTCATATGGTTTGTGACTGCCCAGTCCTCTAATTTGTCAAGGTCTCTCTGTAGGACCTCTCTGCCTTTGATGGAGTCAAGAGCTCCTCCCAATTTTGTGTCATCTGCAAACTTGCTTAGTATCCCTAAGTTTTCATCTGTTTCTGTAATAAGTTTACCATAAAGATTTTTTTAAGACTATTAACTATTTCATAGACTTGGAAGGTCTCTACAATAAAAATCTGCACTCTCTTTTAGCAATTTAATAAAACACTTGACATTTCATTCATCTATCCTACACCCCGTGGCTAGGATAACATCAGAAGTTCTTCATACTAAAGCTGTGCTGCTCGCCAAGTAAACTAAATACTGCATTTACATCTGCCTGTGAGCAACATCTTAAAGTTTACTTAAGACAATAAAGGCAATTAATGAAACTGCTATCAAACAACTGGAATAGCTTTATGTTTTCCAGTACCAAAACCCTCACACGCATTCATGCAGTGCCTCACCCCAGGGCTTCCTCCAATTGTTACCAGATCTTCATTTTAAATGAAAAGGTTAAAAATAGCAATACAATATGAAGTCTTCAATCTCTGTAAGTATATGAATTTCTGTCTGGTGTTCCCTTGAGGAAGCTGAATTTCCTTACATTTCCCCACTGAACAGGAGTGGGACTTCAGCCTTCAAACTCTTAGATAGCCCAAAATCCACAGAAAACACCTAGGCATCTCAAACGATTTGTGGAAGGATAGTAACTTTCAAGTACAGCCTTTGATTCCTGCTCCTTCAGAAACTCGGGTACCGTTTACAGAAAATTTTTCTTTGGATATAAATAACAGAAAGTAGTTTAAAAAAAAGTTGAGAAGATTTGGTTCCTCAGTTCTGTGTAAGATAGTTTAGAATATTTCTGCTTTGGCTCTTCATAGCTCCTATGATGCACCAAACTTCCTTCCATATTAGAAAGCAGGGAATGAAGATGGCTTGTTACAAAATCATTAATCACTACTTCCCCTCCATAAATCTGTGCTCACCTAGTTACCTTCTTGTCTCAAATGAACCTGGAGAAAATAGGGGGATTTAAAGGCGAGTCAGCGTAAATTTCATTGTTAGCATGTTGCAAACGTAAAACATTCAGACCATTTTTTGGTTTCTAACATGCTTTAATATGATTGTTCAGTACACACGTCTCAGTGAAAACAGTACTTACTCTGCGAGTTACAGTGGGGTCCCGCTGAGCTTTGGATATCAAGTGTCCAAGAAGAGTATTAGTTCTGAGAAAACGAAGGCGGATGTTTGTTGCTTTTGTGAATTCTCGAAGATTAGGGGAATAAGTGAAGTTTTTTGCTCCTGGGCGGCCATTTACCAAAGATACTACAACCTAACAAAGAAGTAAGCACATTTTTTTAAAAATATATCAACTGCAAGTGCCAGTGGTGGCACAAAGCAAAATAAATAAAAGAATCCAAAACCCGACTATTGTTTCTGAACGTATTTGCTGTAACAACTAGGCATTTCATGCTGAAGCCAGGATATTGGGAAAAATAGTGTTGTTAGTCTTGGCCCCTCCTGAATTCTTATTATCCATATGGCACACAGGAAAAAAAGAAAAAAAGTGCCTCTCTCTGTTTTGGAAACAGTAGGTATTACATGCAAAAATGTAATTACACGTCTTAATAGGAAAAAACAATAGGAATAGTTGCAAATAGTTGTTTTAACAGTTGACAGTGTCAATGGGAGTTTTGCTTGAGTAAAAACATCAGGTTTTGGCTCCTTCCCAAAGCACATTTATTTTTGGGTTAAGGCACAAACATTCCTGGAAAATATTATTGTTACCAGGTCCAGTGCCTGTGAGCATATTAATGGTCTTTTGGAAGAAAGTACACAGTGTTGCTTTAGAAAACCCCCTCACATGAAAGCAGGTTTGTCTGACTTCCAAAACAAGGGCTCCAATACTTTTTTATTTTTTAAAGAAACAGCTGCCAGCAGCCTAGCAATCATGGACCTCTACTGAATGAACAATCTAGTGTGTACGCACAGGGCTTAATAAAAGACTTCCATTTATTTATAACCATCCAGATAACAGATTTCTATTTTCAAATGGCTCCTGTACTCTAAGGCACGTAACAAGGGAATGATGGCTGTTCCAATTGCAGCACAATTCCTTCAGAAATAGTCACAGAGCATATAATAGGAGATGGCACTAGCAATGTTCTTCTGTGGAAATTATCCTTTACAATATCTTATTAGGAAAATTTTACAGATATGTTAACAAACAAATTCTATTCTAATATGAATCCCGAGATCCAAATGCTCAAAACTCTGGATAACTCTTGAGGAGTTTAGATCTGGATTCTAACCACATCAGGACTAAAAGGAGAATGCCAGGAGAAGCCATCAGCATGGGTTGCTCTGAGGAGCCCCTACCCTCATAGGGAATAGTGAAATTTAGGAGGAGTCAAGTCACCCTCCCAAAATCTCACCATGGTTATGGACCTACTAATGAGGATTCAAGCAGTCATAGCTGAAAAATTACTTCCAGCAAACTTCCCAAACCAATGCTGTTTGCTTCCAGCATTACACATTACCTTCCTAAAAGCACTTACCTCTCCATTTTCAAGAGGCAGAATGCGAGAGTACTCTGTGGTGCAAAGGACATCATTGTCCCTCCTCACGGGAAGATTAGCTTCCTTTCCAAAGCGCTCCAAGCAATCTGCTTTTGAGTCTAGTCAAGTAAGAATAAAATTAATCTTATATGTGAAAATAAACACTATTGTTCTAATTTAAATTAACAAAGAAGAGTCCCCTGTGCTTTCAGGTAAATTCTATCCCATAACAGAATAATAACAGTGATTGTGTAGCTCAGCACAGAAAAACAGAAATTCCTAAAAACAATCACTTCTCTTCCCAAGCAATTCAGTGGTGCCTGACAAGACATGGCCCTGTATTTTTTGTATCATCACAAAGAAAAAAGTTAGGTAGGTACTCCAAAATTTTGCATTTGTATTTCACTTTGATTTTTGCAAGAAATTTCAGGGTCCCATGAGATGAAGGACCCTGCAGTTCTGACATACCCAAAAAACAAGACAAACAAAATAAATCAAGAATTCCCAAAAGAGTGAAAAAAATTCACAAGCTGAATTACACATTTAAAATATCATACTCATACACTCTTATCACTAATTTATTGTAGCTAACTAAGAAAAGAGAAATGTATTTAACATTCACTGTCTTCTCTGCAGTTGAAATCTTCAGCAAATCCCATAGTTAGATTTGCTGCTACTGAGTGAATGATTAAAGAAACCTGCCAACAAAAGGGCAGTGACACAAGGATTGATACTTACAAGCAAAATATTGCCAGGGACTGTAAGTTCTTCCAAAGTCCACTGATCTTTCTAAGACCCACAGATCTGGACGAGGAGAATTTGCAAACTTGATAAGGATGTAGGCAACATGGAAGAGCTGGTAACAGAACATACATAGATCTTGTCAGGAGGTTTTTTGAAGTCTATAAAAGTACCATAACAACAAAACTAATGCAAATAAACACCTTTTCTTTAGTGTACGGGGAGAAGGCTATTCTCTGCAGTTTCATTCCCATTAAAATAAGAGGACAGATTCTCAGCTGGCTACCTCACCTGGCAACATGCTCAAGTATAAGAAAACTGCAACAGGACTGTGTTAAATGCCATCTCCTACATTTCAGAACACGTCTGTTGTGCAGACGACTGACTGCTTGGGTGTGTTAAGGGTATAGTACTTAACCTTGAAAAGTTAGCATCTCAACACATCATTGAACTAAGATACTTTTGCAGAATCCTGGTACATCGGTTAATCACATAATTGTGCTTGTAGTCAAGGAATATAAAAATGGAGTAAGAGAAAATGCACGCACCCTTAATGCTGGGACTCCTTTGCCTGTGATTGATAGCAATCTCAGAAACCTGTTCCTCATTTTAAGAATATTTCCAGATAATTTTGCCACTTGACAGACTTTCCAAGTAGAAGAAGCAAGCCACGCTAGAGTTTTGTGGGTATCAAATAACACAGGAGAGATTCTTATGACTAGTAGCTCATTCAGTGTCTGAAACAGCTCAAAGAGCTTCATCAGCTCAAGGTTTCCAAGGCCAAGGTGCTCATTGTGTATCACAGAGATAGACCACAGAGACAGAAAGCTCCCAAACATTAGGGCAAAAATGGATTTGACAAGAAAAGACGTCTTACTGTAAGCCTCTTGGGACAATCCACAGTCATAAAACCGAGAACATCAGTAAAAACTATCTTTTCACAAAAAGCTAAACAGATTCATTCTAAAGGTCATCTAAAATTTAAACAACCACAACATGGATAGGAGCTGCCAATGAAAGTGAACCAATACTAAGGTACAGTCAATATTCAAGTGAAGCTGCACTGGAATTTCCCCCTCAACAAGCTCACTTCAGAATTATCTGCTGGCAGGAGATTCTCACTTTGATGGGAGAGTTACAGTCAAAGGTTTGTCAAGTACCTGATGCCAGAGCCCCCACATCAAACACACCCAAGCAGTTTATCTTTGCGCAAACCTCACAAATGTCATAACCCTGAAGCTAATACTTTGCAAATGTTATTAGACTCCAAACCACAAGAGCATACAAGCTCTCAACCACAAACTGGGAACAGCATCTTTTGGCATGCCTGGCCCATTCAGCTGCCAGCTAGGAACAGTTCAATAGCTGTCACACCAACTGGGACGACCAAGAGGGATATTGGCCATACAGACATTACATGTCATCCAGTACGGCTATTCAGTGCAAAGACTGTATACTTCCAGGAAAGTATAATATTTCTGAAATTCCTAAAGAAATAAGGTGTTTTATATTCTTGTTTTAACTCAGCTGAATCTCTCAAGGGGCATGTGTTCAAACCAGGTTTGCACTGGGCAGGCAACTGCCTATCTATGAATAGTCTTTTTTCCCTTATATTTTAAGGTCTTTAGAAGTCCCATCCTTATGTGCACGTTAGCAGATAACAGTCTATGTTTTGAATGACACAGATTTAATCAAGACAAATGATTAAACTAGAAATCTCAAGAGGAAACAAAGGAAGCATGTAGACAAAGTCTTGCCTTTTCCAGGGGTCCATTGCTTGTAGTCATGTTGTGGAATCATTACAACAATGACCTTCTACCTACTCTCCAAAAAAGCATATGACATCTGCTTCAGCTTGTCATACAGTCATTATATTCTTCTACTCAGATGCTACTCAAAATGCTGACACAGCCATTCTCATCTCGTCTCTCACAAGAAGTGATACCTTCTCCAAAGAGTGAGCAAAATATTGAATTCCATTTCCACAGTATTTTCACACCGCTGAAAAAATACGAGACAAGCCCACTTACACATCGGTGTCACTCTGGACTATAACCTTTCATATGCACCTAAAGAAAGTGGCCAAAATGAAGGCACACAACAGTCGAATCAACACGTAGCACCTGTCAAACACCTCTATGCCACATCTGCTATCCAACTGTGGAATTTGCTTAAGCCTATGACTACTCAATGCATGTGAAATTGAAATACTGTCCGACGTGTTTTATGTGAGGAACTCTGTAAGTCTGCCAATGCTTAAAGAACTGCCTCCCAGTGCCACTCTTTGCCTATTTCCATGCAAATCACAAAATGAAGTTAAAAAAAAGCATAGCAACTTCACATTACCATTGCATAGGAAAACCTTCAATTCACATGCAGCTCTCCTTACATCTCACAGTTTGAAATACTAGTCAGGTTTGTACAGTCACATTCAGGAAGGGGAGAGGGGTAAGTCTTGATAAAAATTAAATTAGTGTTAGTTAATGACAATATGTCACCAAAACACAGTCACCAACCCTACCACCTGTCCTGCTTCTGACTTCACATGAGTGCCTATGACTTGGTTTTGACCTGGATCAACGATACAGAATAGTATCCTGAAAATCCAAACTTCCACTACAATTAAATACTGACCAAGTTGATGAATGGTCTCTCTCCAAATCTGATGAGGCAACAACAGAAGCAAATTAACCACTGGCTTAGAAAATATATCCTTGCTAAAGCTAAAAGAGTAATCTTGCTGACATAAGACCTAGAAAAACAACTATTATAGCCAATTTTAATCACGTATTCTAAGCTGGTATTTCACTAATTTAAATCTTGATCCCAACCTAAGACCTACCCTGTAAAAAAAAGGCAGATTAAACTCAGAGCAATGTGTTTCTTCAGCCATTCAGTCTTGAGGAAAAAAAGAACGTGTCTTAATTTTTGAGAAGAAGTTTATTTGGTTGCTTTTAAGCTGAATTTCTTTCATAAAAAAAATACTTGTTCCTTCAAAAGGTGTGTTAAAACTTTAAGTAAGCATTAAAATAACTGCTTTTTTGGTGCAACTATATAATAGAAAAAACATTTTCACCAAAAAAAGCCTGAAATATGGCTCGATCAAAATTCTTATCGTTTTCTTGTATGAATATAGAACTAAGTTTAAAAGTAGAAACAGCACTTTGTTTCCATTACTGGAAAAAATCCACTCTGGAAATGCATGCTTGAGAGAGGATGTATTACTGTAAGTGTCAAACATCTTATCCTGTAATCTAGCAGCATAGTTGAAACTTGATGGATTATCAACAGTTGGAATTTAACTAGTTTGATATTGATGTGACTTTTTCCTGTTCACTCAAGTTCAGATTTGAAGTGTTCTTACAGTCAGTGGCCTTGAAGATTCACAAAAACCCAGATAAAGTTTTTAAAAATCATCCAGCAGAGTGAGCAAAATGCCCTCCTCATCTGAGAATGAAAATTAAAATTCAGTGTCACATATTACCAACATTACATTATAAAGACAGAGAGATTTTTACAGAAACTCTTACAGGTGAATTTAAGATTGCACATTTAAATCGATTCACAGTTACACTGTACCATTATTGTTAATTATATAATATTCATGATCTCTAACAGCATGCACACTACTTATTTTAAACCAACAGAAAGAAAACTTCCTGTTACCCATTGCATTTTCATAAGAATTCTAAAAATCACAATAATATTGGTTTAAAATGTTTTCTCTATTTTCTCCTTAAAAGTTTAAACAACTCTTTATACAGAAAAATTTTCGAGATTTGTTGGAATCCTAAAATACATGAGAAGATGGAAGGAAGTTAGATATACATATATAAAGATATAGCACATTTTTCTCCATTCCTGCCACCATAAACTCAAAACAGAATATTAAAATACTGAAATGACTTGTGAGTGCTGGACACAAACTAGCGCAAAATAAAAACACACTATGTTCCAATCATAATGCTGTGTGCTGCACCTGTAGGAAAAGATTATTCTTCCTTTTTGGCTCATGACAAATAAAACGTGCTGGAGTGTGGTAGTAAAAAGAACCCAACTAAATCCAGGTAGACTATCTCTGTGGCATTCTATATATCTCAAGATGTGTTCAAAAAGATACCACAGCAATCCCTCTTCGTGTAATCTGAGCTGTAGAAGTATGGAGAACAGCTGTTTCCAGCAGGATGGAATTTCCTAAGACAGTATTATCAGATATATCTACACCACCAAAACTTCCTCCAACATAGTAAGACTGTTCCTCTAGGCTTCTGGCATTATCTTGAATAATGTGGTTGGCACTGCACATTACTCAGAAGAGACAGAAATCTGATGATCATTCTAAACTAAACTCAGATGTGGGCTGATGAAGGAGTGGGATTTATGGAAGAGTGAAGTGCTTGGCATCTGCTCCACACCTTAGTGCCACTGACTGCACAGGGTTGGTGTGTGCATTACTTTCTTATTGTAACGAAGCCTTAAGGTCTTGAGCGTTGTTTCCTCTCAAAGACCAAGCCATAAGACTAACGATCTATTTAAATGAAATAAAAATCCCACATACTCTGGTTAATATTAAAGGCTTTGATTTCTTGAAGTAGCAAAGAAGTAAGCACTCCCTTTATTCAAATATCTCAGTGGGAGTTGAGACACTCCTGCAGATCCAGACGTATAAAACACTTCTGACAGTCAGTATTTGGCAAATTCTCAACAATGTATTTTGCAGATGAAACGGTAATATAAAAAAATGCCAACTAGAGCGAGCTCACTCAGTCTTTCTGGCAGTTTCCAGCTACTCTTCTGGGCATGTGGAAGAGTAGCCATAGCAGAGGTGCAGAGAAAATCATGTGTGGGTAGTATCTGAGAGGCATTAGTTCTTCTCAATGTGCTTAACTGTGTACACATACACACAGCAATGTCTACACCTGCAAAGAGTGACAGTGACTGGAGAGGTTCCCACTGCACAGCATGCAAAGTTATTCCCTGTGTGCCAGCATCACAGCCTGGGGTGCAGAAGCCAGGAATAAACACAAGACTTCCAACGTTGTTCAGTTATCTCTGTGCACGTTGTATTCGCATCATGCTTTCATTTAACTAGCCACTGACGCTAGAGAGCATATTTAGTTAGGTAAGTCAGTGACTGTGCATAAGCCCCATTGGCACATCTGGACATCTTTTCTCTACCAGTTGATGGCAGGACCAGAAGGGAGAAGCTCTCCATACATTTCGCAGGCAATACTCTAGAAGGAGGAACTGCTTCCAGAAATGAAAGCGTAGCCCATTCTTCAGGTTCAATCAGTCCTTGGTCTTTTTGCCAAGGCTGCAGGCAAATACATCAAGGACTGTCAGTTATTTTCCTGAAATTTCTCATGCAGCCACTTTTCCACTGGGATTCGGACAAAGACCAACTCAATGCTCATAATTATTTCTTACATATGGCCTATTTCCTCACAGAACACTGAAGCTATTCATGTGGGAAAGGATTTGTACGATTCAGCCCTCGGTTGTCCAGAAGATAAACGTCCCCCTATAAGGGCTATAGTCCAAAGTAAAAAGAACATAGTAGTACTGTCAGCAGTGGAAGGCAACCTAGGGAATTGCAGAGGGTTGGAGGCTCTGAGCAGAGGTTCTGCTCTTACTATATTGTGTTTACAGTGAGGTATTTAGAACAACATATCACAAAATGAAAGTATCATGTAGGAATGTGTATAAAAAGGAAAGGGGGCGAAGCAGAAGTACAGACATGGAGGGATGGAAGTGAGATCAATGAACGGGAACAAAGATCTTCCTAAAGGGATGCTGAGCAAGAATCAGAGGAAGATAGCGTCAGGAAAGCAAAGGAGTGCAAGACTTGCAAGGTTTTATTTTGAGAATAATACCAAATTAGAACAAAAAATGCATTTTAAAGCCAATGACACTCACCTATTAATGCAAACATAAGTAAAAAATTCTACGTCATTAGAAAAGGTTTTAACTGAAGCTTGAAGAAATCATAACACTGAATACATCTTAAAGGATAACACATGAGCAAGAAATAACGTATAAAGGGTATTTCCCTGATTAAGGCTGGCAGCTCAGCTCTTAATGAGCTGCTTGTAGTGTGATTGAGGAATAAATGGAGCCTGTGTATTACCTGATACAACTTTTAGAAAATTCCATCAGACAGCTGCTACTTGATCAGCTGAAGTTGTGTTAATCTAGAGTATACAACTAGATACACCTTACTGTGGTATGAGCCAAAAATCACAACTAATTTCAAAGCATATTGTTTTGTGGCATGATCCTAAATGAGCTTCCTGTACAAACTGAAATACTCAGAACCAGACTTCTCTAATTTGAAGTAACACTCATTTTTGGGTACCGTAGGGATGATATAGTACCTTTCCCAGACTAAAAAGCCCCTTTTCTCCTCAGTGGAAAGCACAGAGCAGGGCTCAGTGTTGCTGTGGATTCAGAGCCAAGCAGGGGCTCCAGAGGAAAGGCTTTGACTTACTGCTGGGGCAGTTCTGTAGGACTGCAGAAGCTTCATGCAGTGGTTCTCATGCCCTAATCCGTAGGACTTCTCAGTGTTATTATAGAAGTTATACAATTTCACACCAGACCTGGGCCTAATTTCAGGGTCAGCAATAATACAAAGTCTTTAACAGCCAAGTACAATGAGTGCAATGACTATTTTTGGAAGCCCAGTTCAACATAGTTTATGATAAATTTCCCACCACCTTGACAGTTTCTCCCTACAGGAGAAGGGCCTACAGGACACTATATTTTACAGACTGATAACTAAATCAACTGCAACATCAGAAACATTTAAAATTATTATGTCAATCCTTTATAAGTTAAGAACAACTGGTTTTAATGACAACAGTTAGCCAGAGCTACTTATATTCACCTATGGACATAAAAGAATTGTTATCAAAGATAAAAATTAAACCCCTACCATATAAAAGCAACTCAGAAGATGTAACAGATGAGGCTTTTTACAAAATGTTTTTATGGCTTTAACTGGCAGAAAACAAAATCATTAACTCCTCCACAGGCCACAGCACTTATCTTAAATTTATGGTTGAGTTTGTCTCCTTCCCTAATAAAAGTACTAATTTGGACATTACATTCCACTGTGTGCCTTTAATTTACAACAGTGACTAATAACATTGTTACATAAAAATTATTGAACATATTAGTGCACAAGACTTCACCAAGCCTGAGTCTTTCAGCACTACATTATTGCCACAAAAGCACAGTAAAAAAATTACATATAACTAAAGCAACAATAAAATTTGTGGACTATAATTTTTGAAGTGTAATAGTTAGACATTTCTTTTTCATCATACACTGATGAAACATACACATCTTGAACCTTCATCTTCTTCTGAAGACAAAGTTCAAAAAAATACCTGAGGGAGTGTTACTGTATCTGCTGAGCATTAAGCAAGCCAAAGATGAGGGCACACCTGCTAAAATTAGGCAATCCAAAGAGTCAGGGGAAGGGCAATGAACTTCAGCCAGACATTCTGAATTCAGAAGTTTAAAATATGGTGAAAACTACATCGGAAAAACATGACCAATTAAAGGAATAACTGAGACTTCATTTGATCCAAATACTTTAAACAAGTCAGGAATAGCCACAGTGTAAGCAGGTATGTTAACAGAATGGAGAGACAGCCTCAGGGATCAACATTATAATTGTTATTCAGAAGGACTGTGATTGATTAGAAGTGTAACTATAGTACAGAAAGTCAGAAAGGGAAGTAAAGCAGGGCTTTTGCTTTAAGGTTTTTGCTTTTTCTCATATTACAAAGTGCAGCAAAATGAGCATTCTTCTAGCAGAAAGTTTTAGCATCCTGAAGGGATTCTGACTTTCAAAATCACCCCTGGCCCTTGTGAAACAGAAGCAGCACCAGGTGGGTGTTCTGTTCCAACTCCATTGTAGCAAATGCTAAAACTTCCATAGTGGTGCAACTATTCGATTAAATATTGTCATGAGATCATGGCAAAAGGCTCCACTGGGACTCTGCTCTCAATCATAAAGATATAAAGCAGGAACACAGTAAATTAAAAGCTTTTGACTCTGCACTAAATTCTGCTTCCTCTAATTGTGGATACTTGATGACCAGTTTACACTCAGTCATTGCTTCCCTGCACGCATATGTACCTTACTCATTGTCACATTCTGCACATGCAAAAACATTTTCATATTTTGTTTGCGGAAAAAGGTGACTTGTATAAAAAAAAACAAAACAACAAAACCATGAAGAGGACAAACATTCAGTGAGTAAAAGTACATCCCTGCTTTCTTTTCAATATTACAGCCTGTGGTTCTGCAAAGTATTTAGACACATATCTAACTTTAAGATTTATTTTTCCTTAAAAACCAAAACCTTCATCTCAGTTCACCTGAGGGGGAACTGCACTCTGAAAAATCGTCTCTGTTAACTAAGAAAGTCTGCATGACTAACTAGCTCTTCGTATTTAGGACCCTAAAGTAAGGTAAGGTGAATTGGGGTCTCAGTGTTTACCTGTTCGCTTGAATAGACTTACTCTGTCACAGTGTTTAATGTTCTTCTTCGTTAATAGTATTGTGTGCTATTACATGAATTTGGGGTGTGAGAATATTAAGCAAAATGTCAAAAGTGAATCTCAAGTTCAAACAAATCCTGAGATTAAGCTTTAACTGGATGAATGCAGATATAAGATAATGCCCCTGAAATGGGCAAAAAAACCACCATATGAATCCTACTAAACCCTCATCCATCCAGCAGCTAAAATCATTCCTTCCTGATCACAAGACCTGAGGTAATTTTCACCTTTGTCTTGGGTTTCTCTTGTTTCCAAGTAAGGGAGTTCAGAGTCACCTTTCCAAGACGTATCAAAGTAATGAGAAACACATAACCTCCTGCTGAGAAATCCTTTAATAACTACAGGAATCCTAGCACATAGCGATTGGTCTCCAAGGAGTCTTATGAGAAGAGGCCACTCAGTTCATATCCTTCCCCTGAAAGAAGGTTTCTCAGAAGTTAACTCTGCACATAAGAAGTATGATGTCTGTTAGTAGGTTCTCCAAAGAAGATAACAAGTGTACAGTGGGAATAAAAGTTTTGGATGGAGCAACGTGTTTAACAAGAGGGTGACGGTGATGCAGCACGAGCATCGGTCACAAATATACTGGGTTACACCACAAGACAAATTACAGCCTGCAACCTAATCCTGTGTCTTGCAGAGACCCTGACAGATACAAGCAGCTCAAAAAGCAAGGTGTGCCTTACTGGGAAGTGATTGCCTTCCTGTGCCTATTCATAGCACCCTGCTCTGCATTCAGTGTCCCAAGTCTGCTTGTTCAGCCTGGAACACACATTTCCCTGGAGTTTGCTGGAAAAGAACGACTGAGCGACTTGCTTCACAGGAGCACAAGGCAGTGAGGATACAACACCCCTCAACTGTAAGGTGTAACAGAAAGAGCAACGCAACTCAGAGGCGTCCAGCCACTGTCTGCCAAGCTAATGTGGATGCTGTGGCCTCAAAATTCGTTAGTTCCTACATAGCTCTCCTTTCTTTCATGGCACAGTGCAGAAAAGCAGCTAAGAAAATAGGCATGTTATTAGTGTAATCAAAAGAAATGCAAATTCAGAATTCACAGCAATTTGGTTTAAATTACTGATATCCTCTACCTTTAACTGTCTGGCCTTTCTGCACTGTGGCTATACCAGATACAAAAACACTTAAGGAAGATATCTTCAAAATGAGAACCATTACAGATATGTGAGGGACACAAGCAGTAAAACACCATGTAACAGAAGACATAAAATAAGTTGCACCTGAATCCCCAATAAAATGGTAGCTGAGTCTGAGAGAGAAACATTTGCTTAGTTATCCCTCCCTTTGCTGTCAACTAAATTGAACGCCCACTCAAAAAGTCCTGTCCAATATAATCAGTCAATAAACAGTTACTACTGTCCAAAATATATACGCACACATATATATATATTAGGTAGACCCACACATGCATTTATAGTCATATATTTTCAGCTGTTGTGAACTTGCACAGCGCAACTAATTTCACTGGATCAGTGCCCGATTATGGCAGCTGAGAATCCATCCCTGTGACTTAAAATACATATACAGAGGCTTTACTCAGCTACTTGCCCATCACTTGCACAGGAAATACAGGTGCTCATGTTACTGTCTCATTACTAATTAATATTACATTGGTTTTGCTGTCCCTTCCCTTTTAGACCATGTTATCAGTATTTGACTGTCTATCATGAAGATCTTGCTGGATGACAGAGAAACCAGAAGGACCCTTGAGGTAAAAGCAGACTCCAAACATTATTCTCAAAACACGTACATGCACAGAGATCATGGAGTCTCTCTCTCTGTGCTCATGGAAAAGGAAAATATTAAATGGAAGACAGAGCCCTCAACTAAGAGGTCCCCCAGTGTAACCTCAGGTTAACAAGTTAAAATGTCTGTGCAAGAAAGCACAACATTTATGTGATGCCAGTGGCAGGAACTCCTACCTTCCAAATTCCTAAAGGAAAATAATCACTTTAATATAGTTAACTCAGCTAAAAAAATACAGACATACATAAATCAGACAAAAAAGCTGTGCTGTTGGAAGTTAAAATCATCAGTTCAAAAGTCTCTCCCAATTGCAAAGCGTATTTATAAATGCAAGAAATGATCAAACTTCACCCAACTGCTCATGCACTTACCTGTCCCAGATCTAAAGTGACATTGACTTCGTTGTACTTCAAGCCCATAGAAAGAGGAGGACTCTGCCACCAGCGCTCCGTGCCATCAATTGCATTGGTTACCGGGTGAGCTTTGCTGGGATCAGCAGCATTGCAGTAATCACAAAACTGGCCCTGAAACACAATAAATTAAAAAGATCATCTCAGACGAAGTCTTATGCACTGGCAACACATGCGGTTGTTAACTCAGATTCTGATCTAGAGTGTTGACTAAAAATGGGGTTAAATTTTGTTTCTTTGTCTAGTATAATTTTTAATGCGTAAATTATTCTCCTGGCAATTAAATTACACACCCATACTCTGAAACACACTAACATTTGTGTTACAAACAAAAATTTCAGAATCTCAATAAAGGGGCTACAGTAAATCTTCCTTTATTAACTAATTTATTGACATTATGGTGAAATTACCTATATGATATCTATAGTGGTGTTTGCAGGAAATTAATGAAACAAAGCTCCTTAGAACTGGATTAGGACCGACAAACAAATTATCCTCAATTCTCCCATGAAATATCCACATATGCACATAGCCTGGTATTAATAAAAGCATAAAACCCCCCTCCGTTACTTGCCTATAAGTTTAGTGTTACAATTTTATAACAATGTTTTCATTTTTTTTCATGCCATTATAATGCATTATGAATCAGAGGTTTCTGAACAACATGCACTCATGGAAAATGCAATAGAACCTATAGACTGTTCCCTTTAAGTTTCCCTTTAAAGAATCCCATTGTATCCTCATTTCCAGAAGTTACTGCCCAATTTCCAGTCCACATCTAAAGCCACACTCCAGAGATGCCCTTTGAGAGTCTCTAAAGCCCTTTGTACAATTATGATGAATAAAGTTCAGGAAATTTAATTGTCTTTTGATTTCACATCTTGGCTTGCCCCACAAGCTATTTTTATCTCCAAGAAAACACATTTTACAGTCCACTAAGATTAGGCTGAAACAGTGTAATTAGTTATTAAGGAATCTTTTATTGTCCTATGCATTTCTTATTCCAATCACTGGGTGGAGATAATCAGTGAAAACGTTAAACTGTGCCAGGCACAGATCTTTGTGGAACCCCAAAAGAAAAAATTACATTTTCATTGAGGCAGTACACCCATCGTGGTTACTTAAGTCAGACAGTTACTTATTCCATCAGCCTGTGAGGTGCTGACACTGTTGGACTCCCAATTAAAATAAAAAGAATAGGGCAAATGTTACCTTCTCAACTTAGCATATTTTCATCAAATACATGACAAATCTTTTGTTGTTTTCGCAATCCACATTGCCTGGCATGAAGCATGTTCCTACCCTTTAAGAATTAAGAGAATCCCATATAACTGCCATTGTTTTGTTTGTCACTGCTGTCAGACTAACCAGTGCGAAGTAACTGGAGCAATCATACTTGTTCACTTTTAATAGAAGAATAACATAAGGGCTCTCACATTCTTGCTGGGAACGGTCTTGCAAGCTTGGTGAATTTAAGATGTTTATCTCTAGTGGAATTTATTTAACATCTACCATAGTTACTATGGATTGGAAAATACTTCATCATTCTCATGTGATACAAATACACCATCTTGTGTCTTTCAAACACAAAACATAGATATTCACCGAATATTTTTGCATCAATAGCAGTAATTTCAGTGTCTACATCTAACAACACTTCCATCCTTATCCTCCTTTTCTAGAAAGCCCAGAATATGACACTGTTTCCAGAGGCCATGTCTACCATTAGCTGTTCTGATTCAGCACTACCAGTGCCAACCTGACTGAGGGTTAACTCTCGAGAATTCAAAGAGTTGTTTAGAGACTTACAACTCGCATACACAAGTCAGTTAACTTTATCTGGGGTCATGTTATAACACGATCCTCCTCCAGCTCTGCTAGAGAAGATGGTTTTGGCTGATTTTCATATGAACTACAATATGCCAGGACACTGCTGTATGCAGGTAGTTTGCTGCAGCAGATGCCACATCAGCCCGTGCTAGCCACAGGCAACGTTACCAGTTTCTGCAGTGATGACAAACAGAATCATATTGCTCTCTGCAAAATCAATACCCTGAGAAATCAATATATGCACCGACAACTGCAGCTACTACCACATCACAGCATCTTTCCTGACAAATGCATGCTCGAGTTCTGACATATATGTTACAACACTACAAGCTTCCCTAAATAGCTTTATAATGTGCTTGAAACACAGTTTAAATTCACATTCACGATGATCAGGCTGGAAATACACAGGAAAGAGTTGCTGCTACAGCAGTTTCAGCTCTGATCTGGAAACAACCTCAAAGAAAGGCTGAATGAGCAGTAAACAACGGGGAGTATTAAAAGCAAGCATTTAATTTACATGCACTTAGGTGATTTCAGTATACCAGAGCACTTGATCTGAACTCAAGATACCATCTTTTTCTTTTGGGGCACATAATTCAAAGAATTTCATTGCAACAGCTGGAGTTTCAGTTATTTAAAATTACATTCCAGCAACCCTGCCAACTAGGCAGCAAAACAAAAAATGAAAGGAAAAAAATTATTGGACAGAGCAGCCTTCCTTCTCACTGACAGTATCTCAGGAACTGCTACAGGGCACGTCTCCATTCCAGGAGACTGGGGCTCAAGACTTGGTCTGATTTTGGCTGCAGTTCATCAGGCAGGCAGGTGTGCATTTGCTGTGACCTTGTTACCCTCCTTTCCCCTGCTTCTCCTGAGCGAAGGAGAAACCTGGAACTGCATGAAAGGGTTTGCTGAAATACGCCAGTGTGGACCTGAGACATCCAGGGATGAAAATGTCTTGCCTGTAAGTTATGGAAAGTGACAACAATGAAGAACTTGTTCATTATTTCATACCTAGCAGTTCTGTGCACACTGGCAGGGCAGGATAGGTATGCAGTTAGACTTTAATGCACACCCGCACACCACTGTGGACAGACTAGCAGGCAAAACCAGGCATGCCATTTATCTATCAGCTGCTGAAATATTTTATACTCTTGTGCATTTCTTCACTCAACACTGTTCTTATTAAGTTATTGTCCCACATGCCAATGTGCTACATAAGGGAAATACACTGCTTTTCAGAGAGCATGTCCAGCACTGTCTTAAGAGCCTTGGTTGAGCTGCCCAGGAAGGGACTGTCCATCCCACTGATCACCTTTAAACAACTTCTAAACGCTCTTTTTGGATTTCCTGGATAATTCAGGCTTCATTAAAACACACCACCAAATGACAAGCTGAACAAGAATGACCAATGGCAGAGCAGTGGAAATAAAGTTGTGTCTGCTTTTCCTCTCTTTGCCTCATCTTCAGATAGCAGTAGGAACAAAGCTGTCTGCTCCCTTTGACAGAATGAGGATCACCCTGCACGCCTCCTTTCCAATTTCTCTGTTCATAGAGCAACAGCCACAATCCAGCCTTGTGGAGGAGACAAAAAGAGAGTGACTCCAGTGTGTGGTGTCACTTGAACTTGTATCAGCCCAGTACAGGGGCTATTGCATCTATCACTTTACGTAAATGTCACATGACCTTCCCTCAGACTCTTTTAAGAAACAACACATAAATACTTCTGCTGATTTTAAATCCTTCTATGTTTAGGTTCTGTAAAAGCTTAATGCACTTCTCTCCAATTTTCCATGAAAGAAGAGATTCTCTTATTTACAGTGTCTTTGAACTTGTGAGGTGAAGTAGCTTGAAAATATGCACATTGTGCTGTTATCACATTTTGCATTGTTGGATTTCCCTGGCCTTTTGAAAGACCTCCCAACCCTTGTTGAACCATAACAACTACTGGTAAATCTCAGAAGTATTCATGTTATGTATCTCAATGGAGCTTTGTTAAAACTGGACAGAAATGCTGCTGTATCCATGCTTACACAAACGCTGTAAGAGGCACAACACTCTTCCTTGTGCCAGGGCTGAGCTATCAGTGCTCCTTCTGGGAACTTGAATTGGACATAAACCATAACAGCTCTCTAACCTAGGACCTGAAAGTCAAATATTTAACAGGAGGAGCTCCCTCCTTTCTAGCCTCCCTCTTCCTTTATACAGCAAACCCTCATTACCAGTTGGGTGTTAGTCTATAAAGGGAATAATTACAAAAACCATCAATGGCAACATGCATCACACAACAGGCTTCATTCTGCTTGCTTGGTATGTTTGTCTGGTGTTTGCTTTGGCTGATTTTTATTATCCTGTGATTTCTGATATTTCAAGACATGTCAGCATGAGATTTCACTGCAGCAGTGGGCTACAGCAAGTTGCTGAGAGATTTTTGGGCTTGCTGTTCACCTCCTGGTATTGTTGCTTCAGGCAACTTTAATAAACATGGGTGTTGCATTCAGTATGGAAGGACGGATGCCTAAACTTCAGAGGTGTGTTAGAAACAGAGAAGCAAGCAGCTTCCTGATCATCACAACTCTTTTTTGTAACCTCAGTTTAAGCATGTAATACCTGTGTCCCAGTTTTCCTATTAGTAAAATTGTATATTACTCAGTGTGTAAGTATCTCCAAACCACTTTGAGCTTTTTTTTAATGACTGAGGGCAGTACACAGATACAAGGTAAACTGAGATTTCATGGTACAGCAGACAGTCATGGCAGAGGGAAGCCCAGAGCAAAGCACACTGCTGACTGTGGCTGCCTAATGAACTGCGAGGGCAGGCTGAATGATGGTGCATTCTCCCTTCTGGCATCCGACAAGAAGTACATATGCTGCACCTTCTTAGTCCTCTCCCCCTTTCTCGAGCATCTATTCTCATAAAGAAATGAGAAAAACAACTCTTTTATCCACTGCAACCCCTTCTGAACCCAAATATGAAGGGTTATTTCACTATTAAAGATACAAGCACCTCATAAGACTTTGAAACACTAGCCCTTCTTCCAAGACACTAAAAATTTAATTGCATTCTTTCTGTATTGCCTGGAGTCAGACAGTGGACCTTAGAGCTTTCAAAATCCTTTCAAATTGCAGCTTCATTCTGGCTCTCTTCTCTCACCAAGAGATAACACAAATAAAATAACTTCGGAAGGTCTGACGCTTCAGGAAAGTTCCCCCTTGTAAAACAGCTCTGATCAAACTTACACTGAGCATCAATCACAGTACATCAGCTTGTTACTCTTTCCTTACTCTCTAAAAGACATGTCAATACAAGTTTCTACCAAAGGAAAAATATATTTCCATTAATCCTTTGCCGGGAGTTTTGCACTTTATTGTTATCTTTCTTGTGACTCGCATAAAATGAGTGCAATAATCTTGTGCTATGCTAGGAGAGAACAACATGATCCTCGCTGCCCTCTGTGCTTATACTCCCTGTCAGAGTTCCAAGGAGTCTCTGGCTTCCTCCCACAAGCAAAGCAAGGCACAGACGATAAGGCTCACATTTAGTGCTTGCAAAATACCACCGAGCCACAAAATACTTGGCTAAACCCGGACCTCTTTTCCCGTCGGAGGGATGCCTGCTCTCCAGCGAGCGGCTGCCACAGCAGCCCCGCCCCATCCATTCCCCCCCCGAGCTCAGTGCTTTACCCCCAGAAGCATCACGCTGCTCACCGCGGACCATAGGCCACGCACTGAAGCCACAAAACACCACCTCAGTACCCTCTAAGGCAGGTGCCCGACGGGACGAGTAGCTCACGCATCCCCAGGAGAAGCCGCAGCACCGTGTGCACCGCGGGCATCGGGGCCGGAGGGGAAGCGGCCGCTCCCCGTGGCGGGGGCGGTGTGTGGGTGTGTGTCTCCAGAAGGTACCGGAGCACCTGAGGGCAGATGTGCGGGCAGAACCGCCGCTGCCCGCCTCCATGCTGCCCAGCCCTTCCCTGCCTGGGCTCCCGCCGGTCCACGCTCCCCTTCCATGCTCGTGGCACACGCCCAGCCAGGAGAAAACGAGACCACGCATCCCAGGGTAGCGCCAGCACCCCCCCCTCCCCCCCCAAAAGACAGACAGCCCCCCGCCGCTCCGCAGCGCCAGGAGGCGGCGCGGGATAGGGAGCAGGTGCGAAGGGAAGGGGGTCCCGGCGCCGCCGCCCTCCCCGGCTCCTGGGGCCGCCCAGTTACCTGGATGGCGCGTCCGAGGGGCGCGGCGGCCGGGCCCCCCACCAGCTTGCAGAAGAGCTCCGGCCGCCCGCCGCCGCCCGGCCCCTCCCCGCAGGTGGCCGTGGCCCAGATGTTGGCCGCCGCCGCCAGGTTGAAGTAGGGCGGGTGGAGGCTGAGCCCCGTCCCGCGGGAGGCGCCGGGCTCCGGCTGCGCGGGGCACAGGGCGAGGAGCGGCGGGAGCAGCGCCCAGAGCAGCGGGGAGCCCGGCGCCGCGGCCATCCTGCCCCGGGCTCTGCCCTCGCCGCCCCCAGGGCGGCACTGCAGCTGCGGTGAGCGGGCGGGAGCAGAAAGAGAGGGAGCAGCAGCAGGAGAAGGAGCAGGAGCCGGCGGGGGGCTGCCCGCGCTCTGCCCGCACCTCCCTCACGCCCTGCCTGCCTGCGCTGCGCGGGCTGGGGCGGGCCGAGACGCAGCCCCGATGCGGGGCGGGCCGAGTCTCCCGGGCGTGCGGGTGTGTGGGACGGGGCGGGACGGGACGGGGGAAGGGTCTCCGGGCCAGCGGGGTTGCCCCAGGTGTGTGCCCAAGCGCCCAGCTGCGCGGGCGTGCCGAGAGGTGCCACCCCCCGGCTCAGCTGGCGATCTTTGATCCTCCTCTTCCTGGGTAAGTGTGAGGGTTAGTATTATCGACAGACCGTGGAGAAACCTCAGAGAATCCCGCCCTCGTTATTTGTCCACAATACAGTAAGTTGGAGATTCCCCGTTCCTAGAAGTGTTCAAGGCCAGGTTGTATGGGGCTCTGAGCAACCTGGTCTAGTGGGAGGTGTCCCTGCCCAGGGTAGGGGTGTTGGAACGAGATGATCTTTAAGGTCCCTTCCAAGCTAAACCATTCTGTGATTCTGTGATAACCCCCGACCTGTCATGTCACATACAGTGAGTGACAAGTTAAGGTTTCCCAGCCTTCTCCTTGAGCAGGGATACCCCTGCACAAGGTATACCCTTCTTCTCTCAGCAGACCTTCAGGAAGACATCCTGTGTGACTGTGCTGCAGGAATTGCATCTCCTCTTGCCATTTTCAGTGCTCTGAGGCTGCTGGAAACCGTGCAGGCTGGGCCACCCTGCTGCAATGCACAGCTATTGCTCGCAGCTCCTTCTGAAATGGGTGTTCCTGCTCATCTAGAGCAGACAATGAGCCTCCTGTCTTTTTGAAGCTATTTGGCACAGGCTTTGGATAACACAGGAGCTGGAGGGGACGTTTAAGAGGGACAAGGAAGTCAAAGAACCATGTCATCTGTATCAGGATTTACACTGCTTAATGGTGTTGCTCTCCTAGGTTTCATACCTGTTCACATTTCCAACCCCACACATACACACCCAGTGTTCAGTTCTCTTAACCAAATTTGCAGGATTTAGACAAAAGATATGGTTAGATATACATACTTAGAATATTTTAATAGTGATTCATGTTAGTTGCAGGGTATTTCATAACTTTAGGAAAGCTTTGCTACATGCCACACAGCAGTAGCAAGGGAAATCCCTGGTGTACTGTTACAGGAAGCACCAGCCACAATCTATTGATTTTGCCTACAAGAAAATATCACCACCCTTGTTTGTTTACCACTATGGCTTTAGCACCCCATAGAGACACATCTGTGGGAGACAGTTTTTGTGTCCTCCATAGTAAAAGTTGGCTTTCATAAATGTAGCATGCTGTCAGTTCATATATATCAGATTTCATAAATGCTTTCAATCTCTAGAGCACCTTAAAAATACTCCCCTTTTCCAACTGTGACACTGTGGAAAGGAAATTATTGCATATGTACATCATGTCATTTTGTACAATAGATTGTACTTCGTAAAAAATATGAGAGCTTTGAATACAAACAAATGTTCCATTAAACAAAATGCCATGTTATCAGATAGGATAGCCACTGATCTTTTAAACTATTTCTTGAAAATTGGTTAAATCTGAAGTATATCTTGGAGTAAATCAGTTTTTAGAAATGGAGATCTGGAAGTATCTGATGTAAGTCCAGAGCAAGCAAGCTCTTACAAAGGCCTGCACAGGTTTTTTTGAGTAGTTCAGGTTCAGGAAATCCTTTGCAATCTCATTTTAAAGATTCTTATGAGCAGTTTGGTAGGTTGCACAGCACAAAAGGCAGTCCTTGCTCACAAGAGATGTCTATTCTCAAACAGGGAACATCACAGAAGTTATTGGGAATTATCACATAGAAAATGTGGCTTACCTGAGGGAGAACCAAACAGCTTAGTAAAATAGTAACATATTCTTGGATCTGGTTTCCTAGAAGTTAAAAACAGGGATGAAACTTTGTAAACATACACAAAATTAGCCTATCCGAGAGAAAAAGAGAGGAAAAAATTTTCCTGTTCCAATCTTCCTGTTCCTTCTCTCATAAAATTGTCTATTTTCCTTAATGTATAGGAACATTCAAAAACATTTTGTTTGCCTTCTAGGTGATTTTTCTGTTCTTTTGTTAAACACTTAAGCCAAACAAGCTTTTTTTTTAATTTGCTATGTTTTCTAGAAATGGAGATCAAAGTGCCACCTTTTAGATTCTCTTGACAAATCTCTAGAGATCCAGAGATACCTAAATATGTGGGCATATATTATGAAAAATTCTATGACAACTTTTATCTTTGACTCAAAGCAGTTGGGAAAAAATGTTTATAGCGGCATTCTGAACATGGGTGCTAAATAACTTGATTCCTATACAAAGTGACCAAAAATTTTATTCAGAGACCCTGGGACTATGTGAAGCCGCAGTGAACTATTTATGTGAGGAAGCAGACAGAAGCAGCAGTGTGGATGTATATATGGAGATGATAATGACAGCATGGCCTGTCCCTAGAAGATGGAAAGCTGAAAATTTGCAGTGCTGTCCAGGTCTGGTAAGCACTGTGCAGGCTGTGGTATGACCATGTGCAGTCATGAGTCTATCCTGGCTTTTGTGGGACTTCAGGACCATGGGAAGTAACAGTAAAATAAGAACAGAAGAGTGAGAAACTTTTTTTATTGAATGGAGCTCTCCCAATTTCTAAACTCTGTATCTCTTTTTTTTTTTAGTCTATTTTAAGCCACAACCAAAGCCAACAGAAATCCACAGAAAAGCACTTGCTGACTTCACTGAGTTTTGGCTCACCCCATCTAATGTAGAACTTCATCCTGTAAAAAGGTCACTATCAATAATTCATGCGATGATACTTCGTCTTCCCCTCACGTCATCTTTTGTTGTAATTACAGGTTCTAGAAACACAGGTAAGAATTTATTAACTGGCAGCTCAGCAATCAGCATATAACAGTGCTTCTCTGCAGAAAATGCTCTTCTCCAGTTACGTGCCCTTTTTTCCCCATAGTAGAGCCTCTCATCCTTTTTTGTTCAGCCTTTATAAGATCTACTTTCCTCGTTTCTTCCCGTCTGCAAGGAGTAAACTTTGTTAGTTGATTGATTTATTGAATAAATGTAAGCAATTGAAAATGTTTGTGGGTCTGTATTATTTTAACATAAACAGATTACATTACATTAGTAGGCATTTATGCTACTATAACTATAGATAATTCTTTCTATTCTAAAATATGTTCATTTAAAATTTTAAGTCAAGAATGTTTGTTCAAAATTAGCTTCGCTGATATAACTTCTCAGTTTCATTCTCTTAGTGATATGTGCAGTATAGCACATCTCATCTCATACTGCTGTTTCATAAATGTTATGTTATAAACCTGCAGTGAAAATGAGATCATCAGCAGATAATCTCAGTGAGCAACACTTTTTATTACTCATTGAGTAATTAGTGGTACTATTTAGCTCCTATATTACCAACCTATGTTGCCACATCAGGTGATATGGAAATTTGCTCTTTTTTTGAGATAATAATGAATCAATATGCCAGCAGGTAGCTAGAAAGTCTCTCAGATTATTTAGTCCAGAGTCTCTGGTCAGTGGTCATTAAAGATTAAATTGTGTGTCTTGTTCGCCCATAAAAGTTTCATCTATGGCATTTATGTTGAAGCCAGTCCTAAAGATTTAGTCTGTGGAAGAATCTTCCTGCAAAAGAATCTTTCCTTCAAAATTATAATCAGTTGAGCACATACATAGCCCAGAGTACTAATACCCAACCAGAGGCTTTCTAGCTCATATTAGACTCCCTACTTTTATCAAGGAAATAAGACATTTATCACATCCTGTCATAAATGTTTATGCCTGGTTAATATTCAGATGGCATCTGTAAGTAAACTTTCATTAGTTGTAATAAAGCTTTTTTGCAGTACAACTAGACTAAACCAAGGTTACTTTCAGACACTCTGGTTTAACAGAAAAATGGTGCAGTGTACAGTTATGTGCTTGCACAACCCATGTCCTTACTGAATGTCATTAAATAAGATGCATTCTGTTAAGATCATTTGGGTCTCTGCTATTCTGATAAAAGTAGCCTTTTCATCTTCCAGAAATTTCTTGTGCCACAGTATTTGAGGACTGTGCCATGTCCCTTTGCAAAAGATAAATTATCCGCCATGTAACCGGAATAGAGACACAAAAAAGCTGGGACCTAGGTCTAAAATGCAGTTCTGTCAGCAGAAACAGTTTAGATGCCTAGAGTACTTAGTGCAATCCCAAACTCAGTTATTCAAAACTGCACTTTTGCCTTGTCCTTTGCTTTGATTTCTTTTTTTTCTTGTTTCTTTCACCTGTTTATTTCTGGATGTACATGCTAGGATGATGCCTTCCTTCTTCACAGACCATCTTTTTCTGAATGTCCTTGTACTGTGCCTGGTAGATGTCATTACCCATGCAAATGGAGCCTCTCGTATTGTCCATCCTATCATCTCACATGATTCAGGTATCTCAGCTGAGGTACTTACAACTTTTTCACAATTAGTTGTCTGCATAATGTTGTTGTACCATGCAACTGTGCTTGTTGCATGTTGGCTTAATAGCTACCATTTACTTAGCATCCTTCTACAGCCTAATATGAGGGCTATCTTTTCTTCAGCCAGCCAGAAATCTCATGGACTTTTTCCTGTAAATTCTGCTTCCTAAGTTTACTTTCTTATAATAGAAAGCCACTGTGAATACTCTCAGTTTCTAAGGGCTCTTAAGGTAAATTGCAACATCTGAAGAGCATTCTCATCATAGCTCTTTTTATATCTTTTGGTCTTTCTGGAAATGTCCTGGCTACAAACAACTTACTAGTGAGTGCTCATGGCTTGATGGGATTGTGGACAAAAAAACTTAAAAATGTCTATGTGGCTGATGCGAGACTTAGCTTTGTTATTTCAAACTCTTCCACTGCAGAGAAGTGCTAAGCTAAATGAGGAGGGAAGGTGAATGTTTGGTACTTTACAACACTTTCCTCATTCATAAGAAGGCAAATTCCATTTTCAAGGCAAAACCAGGAGCTTTCATCAGTAGCCAGTGTGTAAAAGTCATGCCTGTCCCTCCCAGTTTAGATCTTTGTATGTTTATTCACTGAGTGTCCTGGGCTAGGGCAAACCTGGAAGTGAGACACAACTTCTTTGCCATTCAATTCCAAAGAATAAGTCAAGAGAAATACTCTGAGGTGTGTAGCTAAAGGCATAGTTAACTTAAGATTCCCTAAGCAAACTATGGTTGACTGTAACTCGTGTTGACTATGTGTATCTTTCTCTTTTTTTTTTAACTTGAAGAAACTTTCTAATGGACAACATTAAAATCCATCCACTTTATTGTTTTACTTCTTAATCAATTTCCTTTTTATTCTTGGCTTCCTGCATTTTTCATAGAGTTGCTCGTGGACTTAAAGTTCAAAAAGAAGAAAACAAGTCTTGGTCATATAATGCCTGGTCCTTTTGTGAAGAAGCACATGCTTCCTTTCGTCAGTATCCAATGACTCGTCAGTCAAGTATCTGGGGAAAAATGTCTACTCTTGTATTTTTCACATCCTCCTTTTTTAATTTTCTGACATCGGTGCTATTATTACTCCTTTGGCCATCATAAAGGAAAACAGCCTTGCACAGACTCCCTGCCACAGTATGCCAAGCAGCTCCTCATGGAAACCACTTCTTTGTAAACTGCTTTTCTTAGCAGGCTTTTTTAACCATTGGTTAAATTAGACTGGCATCTGGATTTCACAGTTTTCTCTGCAAGAATTTTCTGTGATCTGATCTCTATTAATTAGGCAATGTTTCTTCTGGGATCTGTTTCCAGAAAAGTTTTTATGCTCTTAGGTAGTGTTGCTGTCACAAACTGCCTCAGGTTTACTTCAGTCTCAGCTCTAGCCTGACCATCAAGTTCTTAAATTTTAAATAGAACCTTGTGTTTAATTGTGATAGGAAGCCAGAGTTCTAGCAGTATAAACTGAGGAGACTACAGTGCTATATCAATTTATTCCAGCTGAGGATAAGGTGACAAATATAATTAAAAATTCATGATTTACTAAAACTTTATGATTTACTTATTTTTATTTTTATAACTTGGAAAATATAGTAAATTTAAAACAAATCCCTTGTGAAAGTGCAGAATTAGTGGAGAATACTTTCACTATTTTTTTTTAGCACAATTACAGATTTCTGTAAGACAGACATAGTACACTACAAAAATTCTCTTTGGCAGAGAGTTTATAATTATAAAAGTTATAGCTCTTATAAATCACTGATATTTGTTTGTTTTTAATAACTGGTTTCAGACATGTTAATTATCAGATGCTTCATTAGGAGATTGTGATAATGATAGCTGCTTAGTGCTGCTGTGGTATTAGTCATTTGGGTATTTTATGCCTGTGTCCTTTAGCCAAGTCCTTTCTTTTCCATTAGTGGACTGATTTTCTGAGCAGCAGAGCATAAGACAGAGAAACTGAACAGACTGAGCGGTAGCCAGTAACTCAAATAAATTTTGTACCTGGCAATGTAAGTAGTTTTCCTCTCACATGTATAGAGTTGACTACCATGGAACTTCCTTGTGCCCTGTCGTTCTTACCCTCAGCCCAAGGTCCTCAGTCCCTTCCTTTGAGGACCTCCACTCTCTGCAGCTGAAGATAAAACCAATCAACCAGATCAGTTTTACTGAGTGGTATAGACTCTAAGCTCCCAGGGAGCCATCCCGGACATAGATCCTGAGAGTTATGTTCCGCAATGGCTTCTGTTGTCCCTGGACAAGGCTTTTGGGACAGAGAAGAAATAACGAAACACATACGGTTCTGCTGTTCAGAACGCCTCATGTGAATGAGATGACGAGAATCTTGTGCTTCCATGCTAAATACAGAGCAGTTTTGTGGTTCCTGTGCAGTGCTAATGAGGTTTTCCCCTTAACAAATCTGTTTACTTAGGCTACAGTAGCTTATGGGATATACCATGCATTGTTCTCACACTCATGTGATATGTATGTTTTCAGATCCACAACACCTTCCACAGTAAACTTATACACAGTAATATACAAACAATGCCTGAGAAAAATGGCTGTGATATTATTTAATTTAAATCTACCTTTATGTTTAGACAACTTCACTGCCCATCAAGTTTAGACTCTCCGTGGACTCGGATGGTTTCATTGTCTGCACGAGTATCCACCAGCAGTTAAGTGCCAGGCATGGAATTAGAAAGCTTGCAAACTCAAAGCAAACTGTGAGCACAGGCTCACAGACTTCTCTCTGGCTGAGCAGACGGAAAACAGGTAAAGAGTTCGCTTCAGACCGAGTCATTAAATCAGCATATACAGAGGATAACAGGGAAAGCAAAAGGAAATGACAGATGAAGAAAACATACAGTCACAACCTGTACTCGCTGTCTTAAAACCAGGTAACTCGAAGAGAGCAATATTCTAAGACTGGGAAGAGAAGGATGAAAAAAAAACTTCATTATGTTATATCTGTACAGATGCTAACATAGAGATATTTAAGTTGGAGCTGTTTGAAGGTTGAAAGGCATTTGCACCTAAGTGAAGATGACATGCTGGTGCTTCTGCTGGACTAGAAATTGGTCTTAAATGGTGGTTGTAGTCCTTTCACTGACTTCCTTGACCTGCCACTTGATATCTGTGGCAAAAAGCGTTAATTTGCCTTGAACAAATGGAAAAGAGAAAAGAAAAGAGCAAGGCATTGAAACACTCAAATGACAGTTTGTGGAAATTGCTTTCTACTTTTTTAAGTGCTGTGCTAACTTCTCTCTGAATCCCAGGTCACTATCCCAGGCATCAGTTCAAAGGTTCACATGAAGGAAGTTAATAACACTCTTGTGATTTTTAGCAGCTACATATCCTTACACCAGCTTATACTAGCAAATTTGGTATGAAATTGGATATCATAGGAGGCCTCAGCAAAAGGGCCATGGATTGAAAAGACAGATTCAAGGTAAGAGCTCCCTAAAAGGATGAATGCATACAGTTATGAACATGTTGGGTAAACTGTTTCTATTATTAGATAAACATTTCCATTTTCAGGTCCAGTTTTGTAAATTCTCCATTCTATTTTTAAAAAGTTTACGGGATTCATAAATATTTAGTACAGTTTTCCTGAAAAGTCTGCAAGATTTGTTTTAAAGGACCTTTTACTATTTCTCTCATTACCACTATTAGCTCATAGGATTTTCTTTATACACCAGTTTTTGTAAAATAGACACGTCTTTTTTTTAATATTATGGAAATAAGGAACAGTCCATGTAGCTGACTATGCTACAGTTTAGCAAGGGAAAGATTCATGGAAATGACAGACCAGATGGCAAAACTTTTACTTTATAGACTGCATTATCAAAGTTATTGCTGATAATTTAAATGCGTTTTCTTGAACATGTAAAATTTAAATTAACTAGCAGTCAAAAAAATTAAGATATTAACATGAAAAGTGCAATATACAACTTGAAGACTATCATGTTCTTAGTAATTGCAAAATTGACGGTCAATCTATTAGCTTCCTTTTCCCTGAATTTTGCAATATTCCATCTTCAAATTAAATTAGGTTCTACAACAAAGAAATCAACAAAACCAGGTCAAATTCCTTAAAGAATCACACATAAGTGCTTCCCAAATCCTGAAATTAGTCTCATAAAAGCGGGTGCAAATGTACTGGAAAGACATGACAGCATGAATTAACCTGATGCAATCTGATGAATTAATCCTCAGAGTTGTCACCGTATGATAGGATTTACTGATTTCAGTGTCCGAAGTATCAGATCTTCATGAAGTTATGTTATTGAAATCGTTGTCCATGGAGTGCTAGCAAGAATAACATTTAGGCTTGAATTGAGTAGTATCTTTTTTGTTCATAAATAGATGAAGTTAGGGAATTACATACCACCTCAGCAGCAAGGCCATGTGTGTATTTCTGTGCATTTTCATAGTGACACATTGATGGATATGTACTGGCACTTTCCTGATTTAAAACTCCTTGTACACACAGGTGAATGCTGGAACTAAAATACCAGTTTGCTGAATTAGTTTAGAAATGCCTCTCAGATCTGTCACTATTTCTCTTCTTATGAGTAGTTATCTAAACATGTATTGAAAGACAATTGGAATTACAATAATGTTGCATTCAAAGTAATATTCAACTCGTAATGTCCTAGCATTTTGCATGCAAAGGTTGGCAAGTACATAAGCAATGATCCATCTGAGACATGCTGTTGTTTTCATCTGTGGCTGTTCAACTGCTTCACCTGAGATGAGCAGTGCTATTCTCATTGAAAGAAGCAAGCTCATTTATTCAACCTTGAGTGGCTATGAAAGAGCCAAAGGGCATCAAAAGTTGCAGCCAAGAGGAGTCAAGGATTCCTTTTGGTCAGAAGAATACTCACACGTAGTATAGCATGCAAGGAATGATTAATACTCCCAGACAGGGGATGGGCATGCCCAGGCACTCCAGGATGTATCACTCTTGTTGGACAGGTACAAGCTGATGAGACAAGCTGTTTTCAGTAGATACAACAAGCTTGGAAAGTATCACATTTATTGTGTATCCTATGTACCATGAATTTGCTTATGCATAGTGCACCCTGAAAAAGTCAGGTTCACCATGTCCCTCTAGAGGGTTGATGGAGCACACATACATGAAACTTGTAGTAAACTGCAGTTCACAGGCTTAGGATCTCCAGAGAGTTTGCAGCTGCGGGACATCTGGCAAATACTGAGACTTTCCAGATTCTCACTGGATGAGAGAACATGCACAGGGCAAGGTGAAGAGCTGGTGGCACAAGGCTTTGGATAATTTTCAGTCAGGAGGGGGGGCCAACATGGCTGTACCAGACATCTTATCATAAGGTGTTTTTTCTACATCAATGACTGCATTGCAGTGTAGAGATACCTAAGCTAGCTGTGGTAGTAGTAGCACAACACAAACTATGTTTGCAAGTAGTGCAGCCTAACAGGAGTGAATCTGTAGAGCACATAGTTGGTGCTGAAGACCTGAATTCTACATTGTACCATCTAATGTTGGGTTTGTGTGTTTGTTTTAATTCAGATTAGCTCTCTTTCAATCCCAGGACATGAATGCAGTTTGCAGCAGTCCACTGAGTCTGCTCCTGGAGAAATTCTTTGAGGTTAGTTTAAAATGGATCCAGTTTGCATAGTGCAAGATTCCTCCACAGTAAGAAAAGAGAATGCTAAAGAGAGACTATTGGGAGAGTCACTGGATGAGTACTCCTCATCCAGACTAGAACTCTAATGTGAATGTCCCCAGAGAAGTCAGCATGAACTGATTTAGCAATCCAAGCAGTTGGATTTGTTGGTCTATGCAGATGTCCATGCTTGCACAGCAGAACCGCTGGTGGTGTCTGAGCTTGCCAGCTCAATTCACTCCACAGTGCATTGCAGGCTTTAGCCAAGATCAAGAGTGATTTTAGCAACATAAAGAGTCCAAAGGTCGGAAAAGAGAAAAAATTTTAGAGCTGCTCTCTTACTGTGTGCTGGTATTGAATCTTGCTGACAAAAACTGATGTGTGAAAACCTTAGGCTGATGGTTTCAAAAGTAATCTTTGTCCTGGTGTCAGCATTTTGAGTTATAAGGCAAGAGAATGTAAGGAAGCCAAACTGAGAAGCCATTTTTGAAGATTTCAGCACAAAAGACTTGCCTAAGCCCACACAGGAGGTCATAGGCAGAAACATACAACAGTCATCTAAGAGGCAATGATCCAGGATTTTGAAATTATGCAGAGAGAATTAGAGTAGTATGGAGGATTTATACCTTTAGTAAAATAGAAATAGAATTTGCTGTTCACACTAGCAAGGCATATTACTGTTGTTGTCTGGGTAAAACCAGGCTTCAGAATTTGAAGCTGAAACTGCTGAAGATTGCTCCATTTTACATTTTAAATTGCCTTTTGTTTTTAATCTTTGGGTAAAGTAGCTTATTTCTGGAAAAACATACAAACCTATTTGCATTTAAAAAAATATTTAAATAACTAAATGCTAATGGAAGCAAATGTCCGAGGAAAGAATACAATGTAGATATAGCTGAAATCAATAACATTATGCTAAGATCGCCACCATTTGCAAAACTTCAGAAGAAAAGTAAGTTACAATCAGAGGATAAATGTCACAGGCTCTCATCGATGATCTTTATACAGGTGATATTGAAAGCAAATGCATTGACGCTATTGACACACAGGCATATGGGAAATGAGAAAAGGTAACGCAGAAACATATTTGTCAATGCCGTATCTCCTGAGTTACGCAGATGCAATTGTGTGACACACCCTGCAGTAAAGAGCTCTGGAGTCTTGAAGACGGCAGTCAAATTTAGCAACAGGTTCTTGAGATGGGGGCAGAATCTCATGTCAGAGTTTGCTGAAGTTACAAAACATACACTGATCATCTTATCTGGTGAAATATATGTATCTGTTTCCATACACAGCAAGCAAAATCACATTACTCTTCACTCACATTTCTAGATGGGTATTTGTTTGTCGATGGCTATTTTTAAAGCAAATAGAAATTAATGTTGTCTTTGCATAAAAACTTGTAGATGTTTGGATCAAGAGCTCCAAATGAATGTTTTGGCTAATCCAAAATTTGTGCTACTTTTTTTAATCCTTCATATATAGATGCGCCTGAACTGTTCTGGCTTATGTGAAGTTTGTCTGTGACTTACACGGAATGGTTGACTCAGCTTTTAAAGGCAATAATTTAATTTGTTCCTGCAATTCATCTTAGGTTGCCTTCAGATTTGTACAAGACAACGTGATTCAGGATATTTGAAATAATCACTGTGATGAAATACTGGATGATAGGAATGCAGCCTGCTGCCCTGCAGATGAATTCTGCCTGACAGGTAACAATTCCCAATCAATTCAAGTATCTTGCAATCTTAAGTATTCTGCCAAGAATCAAAAATAAGGGAGATGTGGGTAGCATCACCACATAGCCCTAAAATGCAGTATTCCCACAGCTAGTAGCAGACACTGAGTTTGCAAGGCATCAGGGCTGAGCCTTGTCAGGTTTGCTGTCTTTAAACTTTTCTTGACCTCCCTCAACTTTGTTTTACATGGCTTAGCTCTAACAGCGGTTCTTCTAATTGAAATTAGAGTTAGTTTGGTTGTAATGTGGAGCTGCAGACCGGTGAAGAAAGAGTCAGATGTAAAAGCATGTTAGCAAACATATAAACTGATGTTATGCAGATCCTAGTGGGAAGAAGAAGCCATTAACATGAACATCATGGTCCCTGCAGCGACCAATTCCCGATGGTGACAGCTCTCCATAATATCCCAAAACACCGCCATTAGAATGAAACCACCAACCTTGGGACCTAGCAGAGCAGGGGAAAGGTGAGGATAATATCAGGAAAAGGAGTAAAAACTAGAAAGTGTGTATAGGTTTTAACTGTAGTATTATTAATATTACCTTCTTTTTCTGCCATAACTGTATCTGCTCTAGTAATGGTTCTTGTGTTAGACTCTTAAGATTCAGTTATACTAATTATAAATTCTTGGGTTTATATATATGAGGTGTGTTTCCTCTTTGCCCATAAACAAGATTTTGAGTGTAACAATAGACAGAGATCAAAAAACAGAGTTTCTAAATGCTTTCTGGGATAAACTTTCAAAGGATCACCAAGAAAGAACATACCTTATATATACATTTCCGTATTCAACAGTTCTGACAAATTATTGCCCCTGAATAAAAAAAACGAAAAATCACAGGAGACCGTGTGCAACAGAAAATAGGTGCAGTTTCAGATTTTGTGGGGAAATTAAGAAAGGCACTTCAAAATTTTTCCCTTGACATCCAAAATACAGACACAAAAAACCTGTACTGCTTTAGTTTCCTTTTATGTTGTTCATCCAAAGAATATTTTTTTTTCCTTTATCAAAAAAATTAATATTTTGGCTCACGAATGTGAAAAATTTGGCATGTTTTTCACAGTAGATTGAATAAATACAGAGATTTTCCAAGGGTGAGGTAAGGAGTGTGTACAGATCAGTAATATTTTCCTCTATCAGTGGGCAAGCGACTCTGTGCAATTGGGTCAGAGCAAGAATGACTCTTAACTATGTAATCTACTCAGTTTATTCCGTATTTTTAAGCTTAAGAAGAAGTCAGAATGATCATCCATGTTTGTATGATCTTCTCAGTAATTAAAGTGAGGTTCACACCAGGCCATGCGTTCTGAGATGAGCTTGTGCTATTAGCAGCTTTCATCTGCTTCCCTACCATTTGTTTTCCTGTATGCACAGATGAATATTGCCTCAGGAAAAAGATCTGTAGAAAGTCCTTCACTTGCAGATTTGTAGAATAAACTATTTGGATCTCAGCGCAAGTATTTGCTCTCAGTGCACGCGCATAATTTTCCCGTGAATGGGATTTATGTGTGCACATCAAAAGAGTAAAATCCCTAAGGGCTCAGTTTAAACCAACAATAGCAAAGAAATTCAGGAATCTCTCACCAGAGCATGCCCTGCTTTGCCTATTTTATATCACGCAGACTTTGAATGAAATCTGCAGCAGCCAGGCAAAACAGGACATGCATTGGCTTTACGGTTGTTCATTTTTAAAGGCTTAAAATTAATCTCTTAAGAACTCACTGGCTTCCTAATGAGAGCACATCACCCATGGGAGATAGTGTTGGTGATAGCTGGATGCATGCAAGGTGAAGGGGTGCTCACCCCCACATGCTTGTGTGGCAGCAGCGTGGGCGTACTCACAACCATTACTCTTAACAGGTTTTTCCTGGATATGAAGGGAAAAGGCTGCAAAGTACAAAGGAGGTGCTGTGGAGGTGGCATTAGCTCTGTGATGAGGCTGGGGCTGGGGTAAGGGTGCCTGCGTTTTGGACCATATCTGTGCTGTTTCTGAGCTGCAGAGGCCTGATCTATAGGTCTGAACGAGAGGCTGAGAGCAATGGGTCCCCCACTGCGGGGGCTGGCTTCTCAGGATGCCACTGCTGGAGCCGGGGGATACTACTACTACTACTACTAATAATAATAATAATAACAGCAACAATAACAATAATAATACCACCAATAACAATAGAATAAAATTCTATGTAACTATATGAAATTATATGCTTAAAAATAATTAATTATATTCCACTATTTTCTAATTTTATATTCTTAAGGATAATAATAATATTAATCCCAAATATTCTCCTCCTGCTCAAAAAAAACCCCAAAAACCTTCAAAGGGGAATAATAATAGCCAGAAACCCCTGAGCACAAAGTGATGCGGAGGGAGGCGCCGGCCCCGCCCCGGCCCCGCTCAGCCCCGAGCGCGGAGCGGTGCGGACCGAGCTGCGCGGGCCGGAGCGGAACGAGGCGGAGGCGGAGCGCGGCGATGTGCAGGATGTCGTTCAAGGTGAGCCGGGCGCCGGGGAGAGAGGCGGGGGGATGCGCCTTTGGGTTCCCGTTTTGCGCTTGCGGTGCCGGCAGCCCGTGAAGTGCTCCGTCATATTCATGGGTTCGGGGATTGATTTGATTTTTTTTTTTTTAGGAAAAACGAGGGTGGTTTAGGGCGGAGGGAAAGAAAACAGCAGCGTCCTTCCCGGGCTATGGGGTGCACTGGGAGTACTGCGGTGGCAGCTGATAGAGCGGACGCTTTCCGCAGCTGACAGCCCCAAAAGGGTGCGTGGCTTGTGTTACATAAACTGCGAGACTCCGTGGAGCGTAAAGCTGGCTTTAGGGTGGCCGGGCTCCCGTGCTGTGGGTTTTGGTGCAGTCAGGAGCCTCCTCTTCACTTTTCCAACCGTCTCCGCTGGTGCTGGTTGTGTAATAGTTAGGAGGCAGCCTTTATCCGTGCTCTTCCTTTCAGGCTGTGGTGTCCACTGAAGCCAAGCTAGTTCATTCCCTTTGCTGGCTCTGAGTCCTGTCACTTTTTGTACTTCTTCCATCCAAACCCATGCAAGAGCTGTCATTTCAAAAGATTGCCTGAAATAAGTTTTTTAATCTGAGGACAGGATTAAAAAGGTTATTTGGCAAAGAAGGAAGCAAGCAGCAATTTACTAATTGTGTTAACAGATAATATTTATGATCGATGTACATCATTTCCTTAGTTATGCACTTTCTGGATGCTGTGCTTGCCCTTCTCTTATTGATCAGCAACTCAGTGCCAGTCCTTTGCCATATTGCTTGTGCAATTACATTACTTTATTTGATGGATTATTCCCTGTACCTGCCTCTCACTCCTGTCAAGTTATCTCCCCGATGGAGTGTTGGTGCTTCAGGGGCACCATGTCAGTTCGGTGGTGGTGTAGCAGGTGGTTTCCACCTGCAGTTATAGCCCTGGCAGGCAGGACAATACCTTTGTTCACAGTGCAGCTCAGCCTTACACTTGGTGGTGAAATCACAGTGTCATGCAATGGTTTGTGTTGGAAGGGACCTTAAAGATCATCTCATTCTAACCCCTCTGTCATGGGCAGGGACACCTCCCACTAGACTCAAAGTCCCATCCAAGCCAGCTTTGGACACTTCTAGGGATGGGGCATCCACAACTTCTCTAGGCAACCCATTCCAGTGCCTCACCACCCTCACAATAAATAATTTATTTTGATCTAAACCTGCCCTCTTCCAGTTTAAAGCCATTTCCCCTTGTGCTGTCACTACATGCCCTTGTGAAAATTTGGGGGCCCTGGAGATGAACATAGTACTCCAAGTATGGTCTCACCAGAGCAGAGTAGAGGGTACCACATTCCTCAACCTGCTGGTCAAACTTCTTTTGGTGTAGCCCAGGATATACTTGGCTTTCTGGACTGCAGTCTCTGTGGTTTATTCCTGTTTTGGTCCTGTAATGGTCTCATACCTCCATTTTTTTCTTAGTCTCAGTCTTTTCTGTCTCTCCATTCTATCTCAGTGAGTTTTTTTCCACCTTTATTTCTCACAAGCATCCACCCTAATGGATGTGGATGTTCCTGGTGGTGCCAGCCCTGTCTTCTTGTATTCTTCTCCTTTTTTTTTCCTTCTTGTTTTTTTCTCCAATCCTTCAGGTCTTATTTTCCATTATGTCTCTGTGAGCTCTTATTCTGTGCCCTATTTCTCACTTTGTATCCCCCCAAGTACTCCTATTCAAGGTGGCTCACTGCTTTCCTGCCCCTCTGGAGAGTTGCAGCCCGCACCTCCCTCTGCTTTATTTCTCTTTTCTGTGTCTTTTTGATTTGCATTTTCTCTTTTTCTCAGAAAACTGTATTTTGCTTTGATCCCTACTATCCCTGTTTGCCACTGTCTATTCACGTTTTCCATCTTATTATTCTACTTACCCATGATGTACCATTTGTTTTCTTTCTCACTATCTATATACATGACTATTCTCTCTTCTTCTACCAGCTTTTGCCTGTCTAACCAACATTTATATCTTGAGTGACCTTTCTTTTTTATCGGGATCCTTCATGTAAGATATATTGCCATCTAATAAAGTACTCTTTGCTCCTAAGTCTCACTAACCTTTTCCATCATATCATGCTTGATCCTGATTTCCAGTTCTTCTTCTTAAAACTTTTCACTCAATTCCTCCTTTCCATTCGGACTGGATTGGAAACTAAGAAAGAAAACAGAATTTTCTTGTATTTTGACAGTAAAAGGAACACACCACTGCCAGGGCTAGTGTTCTCTTTCTCCTCTCTTTTCTTTCTCTTTGCCTACTGCCTCTTTTCTTTCATCTGCAAGACCCTTGTTTAAGAACCGTGCTCTTCCTCCTCAGCTGTTACCCCACTGTCACCTGCCTTTTCTCTGCAAACAGCAAGTTAAAGGTAGCCCAGGGTGCTGGTGGTCACAGCATTTAAATTATATTTTTCTCCTCAATATTTCTAAAATAACACAGATGTATTAGCACAATTTATTTTTTCCTGTATCCCTGCACAGAAATGGTCTTGTCAGATTTATAATATATATTTTCCTCTAGGCCATTTTTGAATAAGTATTTTTTCTAATGTCAATACAGCATGAATATAATGCCAGCTTTTCATCTATGGGCTCTTGTAAAAGCACACAAACAATCAAAATTAATAGAACAGCCAGAGTTTGAAATAAAGCTTTAGAGAACTTGATGAAGTGAAGGAAATTTTATCCTGAAAATTGCTGATGCTGGAGCAAATGACATAATGAAACAAGCTGTTTTCACCAAAGCTATTAACTAATCACTTTTTCAAACATTTATCACATTCTGTTCCAGACTGTCAGTGCTGAGGATCAGTTGTTTAGTTTAAGGATGTTTTGGGAGCAGACTATCTTTATAATAAGAATTACGTGAAAATTTTATCCAGTTAATCTTTTGACATTCAACATACGTCTCAGGGAGATGTATCTGATGAGAACAAGATTGAGTTCATAACTGAACAACAGCAGTCACATCCTGCAGTTTAAAATCCATTTAATGCTCAAAAATTATTCAGTTATTTGGATTATTAATCCCAAAGTAGTGTCTTACATTTTACCTATCAGTGATGTCAGTAATGCTGATATCACCTGAAAATGAAGAGGACAGAGGTATAAATCCTTGTTTGAAAGCAGAAGAGAAATTGCCGCATGGTGCTCAACAGGGCTGTTCTTTATCATCTGAATGATTTTGCACTTACCATTCACTTTAGGAGATAAAATAGCTCAGATTTGTATTTGCTTTTTTTAATCTAATCACTGGATGGTTAATGGTGTGTGTGCTGTATACTCTACTTTTGTACAAGGAATCCCCAGCAATGAGGGAGCACGAGGGGTAGTAGAAGTACTGGTAGCAGTCATTGCAAATTGAGTTGAAAGCACCACAGGGAAAAACCTGGTTTTGTGTCCTTGACACACTGGAGAATTCTTCCATTCTTTGGGTCTGATCCAAAGCACAAGGACAACTTTGCTGAAGAGCTACTGTAGGAACTACGGGGGGTGGGGGGGAGGGGGCAGGGGGGGAAAGAGGTAGGAATTTATGACTCATAAGGCTAAAGACTTTGGGCTTCTATTTCCAGCCCAAGGTAACACTGGACACTTAGTTCTTTTCTCTCCTCATGTGAACTGATGAAAGCAGGTAAGGAGTTCCTAAATATTGATTCCAGTTGCTGCCTACCTGACCAATGAAGGTGGTGGTGGTGTATGGTATGAATAATAAAATGCTACTGTGCCCTTGTAGTGAAAACTGGGCTGGATTAAATAAATCTTTCCCTTTATGGATATATTGCCATACCCCAAAGCTTTCTAAACTTTAAGGGATAGAGTAAGACAATAAAAGGTAAAGAATTTGATTTTCCATTCTGTAAGGTCTAAATATAATTCTTTTGCAATAGCTTTCCACTGAATATCATAGTGATACAGCCAATAAGACAATATTCCTAACTGCCAGCTCTATATATAAGTTATAAATATCTGTCTAATAAATCAGAAGAAAAAGGGCAATATGGGCCACTGTGTGTTTGGGTCAATTGTTTGCATTTACATAAAATTTTAGTGGTTGTAAGGCTAAAGATAGGAAGACACTACAGCACTGCCTGCAAGGAGGATATAAACTGCAAGCTCTTCTTTGATCAACATTATCTACAGATTCTCCAGGGAAATCCATGAGCTGTGAAGGGAAGACCAGAATTTAGCTTATTGGGCTTGCCAAAATATTCAGACTTCTGCAGCTATGTGTGCTGGTACAAGAAATATTGTTATCAATTCATAGGAAGAGACTTATAATTTATTGAATTGTTGGAACTTCTCTCATCTCAAACAGCTGCCTATTTTCAAACCTATGAATATTAAAAATGCATCCCAAGGAAAGTGCTCAGTGCAATGGACCTGAGATAGATTGAGAGTCATGATTTGTCTTGTGTCTGCTGGTTTCTGCAAAGTTTATTATCTGTATGTCAGTGAAGGGAGCAATTTAAGCTCTGCTGTATATGTGCATTTTAAGTATCAACCGTAAAACCATTAAATCCTGATTCTCTACCACATTACATGTGTGCATTGACATTTAGACAAGGAGAAGTGTCTATTACATTTCTGAAGCTGAATGATTGACTTTTATATCCACTCTGCACTCTCTTATGAAGGCAGGATTTACTGGAAAGCAAGGCCCTTGGGTATTTTTGACTCTGTTTTTGGTATAAGTGACTATCAGTGAAGTGATACTTTACTGAACAGTTGGTGGTTTGGGGCCTTATTAAAAAATCAGCAGCATGAGCCTTCTCTAGGATATGTATCATTGCCATCACAGTGTTGTTTCCCCTCATCACAGTGCTTACCTGTCAGGGCAGCATATTGGCAGCTCTTTGCATGGATCAGATAAGGAGGTTAAGAGCAAAGCCCATGGCTTTTTTTCCTGCCCTCTTCCTATGCTGGGACAGTGATAATTTGCTCCTACCCAGGAGAATTCACACTGTGGCATTGTTTCTAAGAATAAGAAAGCCTCAGAAGAGTATTATATTACTATTATTTTGTTCAGCAGTGGCCTGTGTTATCTAGTTTACAGAGTTTCTTAATTTTGCCTTTCATGTTGTCTTGCATACCTAGTAAATGAATCCAAAAGTCTATAAACAGCCAGATTTTCTAGCATCACCCAGGAGATATCACACATGCCCACAGTTACAGGGTGTTAATTCCAGGGAGGAGGCAGACCAAGCAGTCTAGGAAACACATGAGCAATACTTTTCCTGTACTGGAAGTATATATACAGAAAAGAAGGAGATGACAGAAAGCTGACCTGAAACCCAACAGGATGTCCTGCAGCAGGACATGTCAGCAGGATACTTCAGCCTAACTGTGGCCAGCCCCACCACAGAAGCAGACAATACAGGTACCAGTTAGTATGTTGTTTTCTATGATGTCTCCCTGTGGTCTAGCATCATCATCTCTCATTACAGAGCAATTTAAGAGATATAGGCTGCCATGGACATAGGGAAGACTTGAAACAACATGAGGTAGCACAGGAAGGCTAATCTCTTAATTGCACAAAGAAATTAGATTAGCTTCCTTTCTGTGCTCTGGGCTTGAAAGGACAGCATGCTAAGCTGAAACTTGCCTGGCTTCAATGCAGAATGTATGCAATGTGTATGTTTGTCCAATGTATCTTCCAAAATGGTTTATTTCTGCTTTTTTTCTTTTTTCTTTCTTTCTGTTTTTTCACCAGAAAGAAACACCACTTGCCAATGCTGCCTTTTGGGCTGCAAGAAAAGGAAACCTGGCTCTCCTCCAGCTGCTGCTGAACAGTGGACGAGTAGATGTGGACTGCAAAGACAGCGTATGCACACAATGCACCTACACCCACACCACTGATTTTGCATCACTTTCCGTAGTCCACTGTGCAGAGGGTGTGGTAGGAATCTAACATGAGACATTTGAGAGTCTTAAGGCACTTAGGGATGATTTAAAACCTTCTCTTGTCAGGAAGCAAGTTTGAAACTTAAGATCATGATTTACATCAGTGGCAAGGGGTTAAGAATTTGCCAGCATTCAAAAATGTGTCTTACACAGTTATTTGTGGGGCTGACATTTAAAACACAGATCCTAGCACCTCGGGCTTCTCTTTGCAAAGAAATGTCATTGTAGTAATAGATCACAGTGAAGAGTTAGCTCAGTTAAGCCCAGGTAGCAATGATTTTGTCAGCTAGCAGAACTCCTCATGATTAGAAGAACTAGTGGTCTGCTAAATTCTTCCTGCTCCTCTCCAGTATCTCTGGACTGGGCACCAACATGAAGGCACAAGATTGCTAAGCAAAGAGGAGCCCAGACACGTGACAGAGAGATTTCATGGGCATTTCCTTATGGTAATTGACATGGGTTGAAATTAGTTTTGAGATTAGAAATGGGTTGATAATACAGATAGCGACTATTTCTTTTTATTCTGCCTGTAACATATGGTGAGATACTTGATTGTGCTAAGCTGTGTCAAAGAGCAGGAGAAAACTGAGGTTGGGAAGTTCCAGGTTTCTTTCACTTGGCATGGGGACTGACTGACATGGAGTCGTGCCAGTGTTGTACGGGATTAGTGCCATTTCAAGCCTGAAACATGAACCTGCCACAGCTTCTCTCACTTTGAATACCCTCAAAGTGCAAGAGATTTTTTTAAGCACATTGACTTTAACCTATCTTTTCATTTTCATTTCATTTTTGCCCTGTAGGCAAGAATTTGTCCTGCAGTACTTCTGGAGCTGGTGCTATGACTGTCCTTCTGCCAGGGAGGGAAGGATTTTCAGATGGAGGCTTGAAGTAAACAGGACAGAGATCAATGTAAAAAAATAAGGTCCACTACTGCTCGTTTTTTCTCAAAAGAAGACTAACTTTGGTCAAGAATTTTCACACTGCACTGCATTATTAATTGTATCAGATATACACATTTTCTAGACTAAATTATTTTTGTACAATTAAGACCACATACTTCTTTTTTGCAATGTCACCTATTTCTTCTTTAAATTGAAGTGCTGTGTGGGAATGTTTTAGAAGTATGAGTTTCATCCTTACATGCATATGGTTTTCACATATGCTTTTCACATATTGTCCGTACGCCACACACATATAACCTCAATCTTACTTGGTTCACTGGAACAGTGACCTTATAGTGTACTGAGGGAATATATTTCTGGACAGAAGGTTCTCTTTTATAATGTGAGGAGTCACAGAGTGAGTTTGCTCTGATTGTTTGAATAGGGAATTAGTGTTCAAATCACCCAGCCCCTACTCCTGACAGTGACTCAGAATAAGTGACTCAGCTGAGTCACTCAGCTCCTGTGTCTAAGGTTATTCTTCTGGAAATGATGCAAAGATCTTTGGAATCTTGTGATTAAAAAAAGCCTGTGTATAAAAAAACCATTCTTTTCATTCTTGTGGCACTTACTGTTGAGCAATAAGGCAAAGTATTCTTATACATATCTGTTGAACAGTCAGGCCTTAACGCTGCAGGCAAGTCTGTAATGTTTTTGCTTAAACACCTGCTAATTGCTCATTTTCAAAGTATTCTTGATAGTAAGTTTAAAACGATAGCAAGTTATTTGATGATCATAAGCTTCCTTCAGCTTTTCAGAAGAGGTGCTTTCTCTTTCAGACAGCCTGATTCATTGCTGTAGGTGTCTGTTGAAGGTACTGACTTATTTTTCCTTACCCCCAGCTTGGCACAACAGCTCTGATGGTGGCATCTTACTATGGCCACATAGATTGTGTGCGGGAATTGGTGTTGCAAGGAGCAGATATCAATCTGCAGAGAGAGGTAGGAGAAGTTCTGCATTCAAACAGGGATTGATTAAGTGACTGTTTGTTTATAACAAATAATAAAAGACAGTTGTCTGTGGCTTTTTGCCAGTTGCTTCTTTGTCACTTGCTGTGCAGTGCATGTATAACAGGGTCTGTTCTCCTGACGGCATCAGGGAATCAGATATCTGGAGTTTATAATAGAAAATGAGATGCCAGAGGTACATTTAAAAATAACTTATCAAACATTTTCAGCACATATGGTTTGTGAGGGTCAGTTACATCTGAGATGTAAGCCCCCCAGGTTATGCCATTTATGCATTTGCAGTTTTACTTATTGGCATAATAATTTACAGCTCTCTGGATGGGATAAATGATAAGTCCTTTACCTTTTGATTTGCAGCCTGGTCATTAAAATTGAGTAGATGCCATTGGTAGCATGGGGGTTATTTTGACTCAATATGCTTTGGAGTTTCTGCCTCTTAGTCTGAGACAACTCATCTCTAACAATCACACAACCTGATTACCCATACCCTTCCCTGCATCTCTGCTTTGCATTCAAGGCATCTCCTGCACCATGACATGCTTGCTTGTGGAAGGGACATCAGCGACTGGTTTTGGGAAACGGCCTTTCACTCATGCTCCATGCAAATGGTTGTAAGGAGTACTTGCAGTTACTCTGGTCTGTGTGTTGGCTACGCAGAGCAGAATTGCTCTGGGATAACCACAGTTGTACTGGTCCTAAGAGCAGCTTAAGGAGAGCGTGCAGTTACATGGGGTGGCAGCATGTAGTGCAGGACAGCAGTATGCTGGTTGCTCTAACAATACAAGCCAATGTTTCTTACTTTCCTTGGTTACCTGGAACTAGAGCATTAATCTCGTGCTGACATCTGTAAGTTACTGAGTCAGTGAATGCCATGGTTGATGATATAAGTGTCTTTGCACTTACTGGCCTAAACTTGCTCTAACCATGATTGTCAGTGTCTTTCAGTGGGGTCCTGTTCTAACAAAACATGTATTTAAACATGTGCCTTCCCCCAGGTAAATATTGCTTGGAAAGCAGCTACAAAAAAAAAAGTTGAGAACAGTTTTATGGAGCTGCTCATGAGTATCACTCAGGATATACTGATTCAACAAGCCAACAAAAAGAGAAACATTGAAAGCCTCCAAAATCACTCGTTGCAGAAAAGGAGCAAAACAGATGAAGTTTAAGACCTAAAGACCAGTGGCATTATTCTGCAACTAAATCCACATACTCAAACCAGTGCTCTTGTGCTCTGAAGTTGTAGTGAAGCTTGGGGAAGTGAGTGCCCCATAAATGTGTCTCCAGGAACTGAACCAGGTTCTGAACTGGTCTAAAGGGGCCATGTGGTATTGTAAAGGCTTTTGGTACTGGAGTGAATTTCATGTGTAGCTCCCCTTTTCTGCATGTTCTACGTGGGATGAGAGAGCCCAAAGTCAGAAAAACCTGCGTGTCTTTTCTTTCTCTCTTTCTTCCTTCCTTCCCTTTTTTCTTCCTTCAGTCCAACCATTAAAAGCTTACATAATGATTTTTGGGGTCCTGCTTTGCTCATGTGTTAATGACAGTATGTTACACAACTTGAATAAAATACGAGGTTTCAGTTCTTCTTGAATTTTACTCAAGTGTATGATGCTGGACAGATTTCCCAGTGCAATGGGGAGAAGACTGAGTTAAGATACCTAGTGTCTTCTGGAGTCCTCAAAATCATCATTCAGCTGATATTCAACTGATTGAGCTCAATACTTTTTCATTTGAAATATATACTCAGTCATTATTTGCATGTATATTCAGTCAAGTGTGTTATGTGTTTGGAGTTCTTTTAATACATTTTTCTCTTACAGTCAGGTGCAACTCCTCTGTTCTTTGCTGCACAACAAGGCCACAATGATGTAGTGAAGTTTCTCTTCTCATTTGGAGCCTCCACTGAATTTAAGAATAAAGTAAGATGATGGGTCTGTTTTTGCATGCTGATACATTCTGACAATCAAGGCTGTTTTTTCATATTCGCACGAAACATGACAAAACAGTGCTAAGATGATAAAAGGATTTCCTCACTTGAACATTTTCTGAGTAATATGCATAATGCAATACATTGTAAAAATATTAACTTGCGACTAGCTTTTACTACCTAGACTTAATAGCATAAGTTGATCAAAGATCTGTCCCTTAATAGTGATATCAGTCTTTCCTCTTAAGCCATCCTCCAATACACTTGCCAGTCACTTATCTTGGGACCCATAGCATTGTGTTTGAAGAAGGAATAGTTCTTTATCCCACAGTACCCAATTTTTCAAGATACTCTAGACTGTGATTTGAATGATTCCCTCAATCCATACCTGCTTTCTGCAGTCCCTGGAAATGTAGGCTCTAAATACAAAGGAAATTGATGGAACATGAGAAACTCAACTCTTTATGCTCCAGGGGCTAAAAATCCTGAGGTTTTGTGGACAGAGTCCACACATGCCCTTAGAGTAGTATTCCAGTACCCCAGGGAGCTATACTTGTGGCAAAAAGCTCTCTGACCACAGCAGCAATCAGTAATAAAAACATGAATGAAATTGTAGCTGTTCAACACAACAGCAAGTGCAGCTGTGAAACTTGGCAATGCAGAAGGTTGCAATGTTAAATACAGTAGCTGGATTTTAAAGTGCTGAATAATCTCATGTGGGACAGATTTATAGCGTAAAGCTGCACATTAAAATAAGCATTGCTTCTCTGACTTTTATTTCAGGATGTAGGTGAGGCTTAGCAAGATTCAGAAAGGGAATCTTCCCATGCATTCAGCTGGGAAGTCAGAGGCTCATACCTTGTTCTGTCTAGAGTGACAATTACATTTTCACTGAATCTTTCCACAGCCTGTAAACTAGGAGTTTGTGAAGAGGCCAAGACTTGATCCAGAAGGTGAACAGGAGGCTTGGAATTGTCTGATCCTTCATGACAATATATGATCTTTTATGAAGCATGCAAAATATATTGATGTAATACACTAGGGCAGATAAAAGGGAGCAAAGATCTAAATTAAAAAGAAATATTTCTGCATTCAGCTGCTCCAAATGGCTTCCATCTTTGGACAAATGCAAATTTGGGCTCTTCTGTTGCTCACCTTGAAACTTTGCCCCCAGCTCCCCTTTTCCTGCCTGTCTCTTCTTCTGAATCCAGACCTAACTTGGCCCATATGCCTTTCCAAAGTATCTTTTAAGCTGCAGGATGCTCTTCCTCTCCAGACTACAGCTTTCTGCCACTTCCACACCAGCTGGTCATAAGACAACACCAACTCCCACTGGACATGAGAAACTGGTGTGTGACGTGCATGTGAGGCTCTTTTCCAGTAGCATCACCCAACATACCTGTCCAAGTATTCCCTCCTTCTCATCCTTCTTCGAGAGGTGTATTGGTCACTTCAGTACTCACAGTATGACACAAGCTATAGTGCCTGAAAAGGCTCTCAGAAGCTGAACAAAGGATACCTGAGTTACTATGAACCTGTGTCAGATGAAAGTGGCACTTATTTAAAAATTGAGGTAGACTATCATGTCCATGCCCTCTTTGCCGTGAGGATCTTCTCTCTCTGGACAGTAGTATGAGGGCTTTGTGACATGCACCATTAATGCTGGGACCTATCCTGGAAATTTCCATGTTCATTCTTTCACTCATTCGTTGCTTGGGTACTGCAGCTCTTTTGAAATGAAGATCTAGAACAGGAATCCAAATGTTTACAGCTTCCAGGCTAGACTTTGGTAACCCACTGAATTTTTAGACTGAGACTGGGTGAGAAACCAACTACTTTGTGCAGCAGTGTGCGCTTGAGCAGGAGGCATCAGTGAGATGTAGTGCATTGACAGTGCACATCTTCTATTGGCCTGCTAGTGTGGTTTTGTATCAGTCCAATTTTCTGATTCAATAATGTGGTTTTCATAGCCTGAAATTATTCCATTGTTCTGTTAACACGTGACCAAGGTAACAGGCTCCTCCATCCCTCCCAAACCCCAGAAACGATATGGAAGAAAATATGTCTTTTCAGGTTAGAAATAAGGCATTTTCTGACTAAGACAGTAAGGTGGGAGCAGCACTGGAAAAGGTATGGCTGATCCTGGCTGTTTTTAAAGGGCACTGCAAAATGGATCCATTTGCAAAGAATATATATATTTCTATTATAAATGAAGACATGGAATTAAAATAAGAAAAAAATTTGAATGTGTCTTAGAAAACAGAGATTTTAAAGCAAAGAAATGCAAAGCCCAACATCTTTTCATGGACTTACCTGTAAATTGTAATTCCTACATTTGTTACTCATATACGAGAGTGCTGGAGAACTATCTTAATATAGGCATGCAATTCTTGTTACCCCTTGTGTCATTAGAGTTGACATTTACTATGGCAGGCAGAGCAAGCATTCAACACAGTGTAATAAAATAATTAGCAATAAAAGCTGATGTTATAAAGAGAATGGATAGTACTACTGAAGGTTAATTATTATATATTATATATTTATATTAGTCAATAATATTATTCTGCATTGTCCCAGTCTGGCATCCATAAAAGTATGTAACATAGATGGAAAGTTTTTTTCTTTTATTCTGATACATGTTATAAACATGTGGGTTCTTAAAAGGGTTTGTATGGTGGCAAACCCTGTTTTCTGAGCAGTACTGCAGGTCAAGCGGTATGTTAGAGGCTATTTTTCAGCAGGTAGTGATTGCAGAAGATCAGTTCCCCTCCCCTGTAGCATATTTCAGAGATGGTAAAACAACATATAATTCTAAGCTACTTTCAGGTGACAATGACAGGCAAAGGAAAGGTAGGCAAATAGACAGAGTGGTCTTACTGGGTGCTGCTGTTTCAGTTACTTATATTGGAGATTGGCAGCTGCTGTTATGTGCTGTCAGTGGGGAGGACAGACTGGGCGTAAGAAAAATGATTTCTGGGGAAGAATTGCAGAGGTAGCTGAGAGAACTGGCTCCTATCTGAGCTGGAAGGGTTTCCCATGCAGGAGTAATAGAAGCTTCATTGTGTCAGGAAAACAGGATATGAGCATGACATGAACCCAAGGCCACGTGCTTTCTCTCAGAGGCTGCACCGACAGCCTCCTGCCCACTGCAGAAGGGCGAGTGCCCCGGGAGCGCCTCAGTGCTTGCTCACGTGTCCAGCTCCCACTTGCTACTCTGCTCAGAGTTTCCAAGAAGCTTGCCAGTACCAAAGATGCTGCTTCAGCTTTTTACTTGTCTCAGCTGAAGCCAAAAAGGAAAGAGGGAATCACGTGGCTGAAAGGGATGTTAAAACTCTGTAATTTACTTTTTTTCCCTCCATAATTTATCTGCTTTCCCATGGTCTGTAAAACATTGGGGTGTCCAGCTACAGCCTTCTGGAGTAAAGTGTAAGAGAAAGCCAGATGGAAGCTTTGAGCTCAGTTGTCCTCCTGATCAGGGACCAAATCTTTGAGCCAAGAAGTTGTTACCCAGTTCTTTCTGACACAGTAAATATTTGACTCAGAGTGGACAGATGGAAGAAAATATGCCTTTTCAGGTTAGAAATAAGGCATTTTCTGACTAAGACAGTAAGGTGGGAGCAGCACTGGAAAAGGTATGGCTGATCCTGGCCACTGGGAACCACCCAATACTTTTTTTCTGACCCCTGGACTCTGATCAGGCTGATCTAGGAAAACTTGGTCCCTCTAATCTGAAAGATCCGAATGGTATATTCTGGAATTGTGTTATTCTTTGAAAAAAAATGTCTCTGTCTAAAACCGTTCACTGGATTGAACCAAACACTTGATCAGGATCTCCATTTTGAGTCACTTAGACATCTCTTGGGAGGTAGTGTTGCCCTTAAACCCCAAGCTGTCACATCTCCCAGGGTGGGATCACACATTTGGATTCCAAGCTGGTCTTTAGCTCTGCCATGCTAACTGTGGTTAGCTTTGCAGGCCTGTCTTTTATTTGGGACCTGTCATTTGGTTCCCTACAGAAATTATGGTAATAACCAGTCAATCTTCTAGAAATAAGAAGAGTTTATTGAAAACACAAAAATTTTAGAAAACAAAAGTCAGATCATAAAATAATAAACAGATTTTTCCCATATGCAACTCACTGAGCATGCCTATTTACCCTCCATACAGGAAACCTCAACATTTTTAAGGTTCCTAAAACTCATCCTTCCCTGCCTCTCCACAGAGAACCTCCAATCTGGGTATCATAGTTTCTCTTCTTAATTCACTAACCTTTCTCCCTCAATTTCCTTCACGGGGACGAGTCTTTAAAAATGTCTGGGTTTTGTTTGTAGCCCTCTGATCTGGTAAGTCACCACTCAAGCAAACATGGCTTTTGGCTGGTTGGAGACAGGAAACAGGTTTCGCAAAGCTATTAGCTTTTCCATTGTCTTTTAAGTGTGTATAAGGTGTTTTTTAATCCAGGAACAATAGTGATTGTTTTTGTGTTTTGTTCCAGCAGTTCCTATTAAATTACAGTAGTTTAATTTGGCAGGAATGTCTAACGTCTCATTGTATCTATAGAGAAACTTAACTCCACTGACCTGATTACACACTATATTTACTCAAATAATCCAGAATTAGTACGCAATCCTTAGACTGTCACACAACAGCCTCACATCTGTGATTTCTCTGACACTCAAGCGTTCTTTGCTCTTCAATGTCATAGTGAGGAAGGGTAAATATGAGGTTTTGAGAATAGCTATAAACAATGCCCGTGGGTTATTTCAGTCATGTCAGAGCTTGAGTTTTCATGAGGCTAATATAGCCATGAAATAGAACTACCGACTAATAAATTTGATTGGCACTTCCCATTATAAAAGATCCATTTAGGCCATTCAAGCTGTAACTGCTTTTGTGGATATCTGTCTATGTGGAAAATTTCAGACAAAACTTTAGAGCTATTTCAGAGAACAAGTCTGAGAGAAAACACACTCTTGTGGCCACATTAATAACAGCTCTAGAAACCATTTATCTGAACTTTAGATAGCTTATCTTGTGGAGGAGAGGCTGGAGACTGGGCGAATGCAGGGGAGGAGAGAGAAGACCTGTGGTGTGGATGTTTTGGGCTGTGCATCATCTTTGCACGATGGCATGGTTCTATCCCAAGCAGAAGAACTTTCTCTCCATATCAGTGTCAGAAATACTGGTAATTTTTGAGTGGGTCACAGCTCACTTAAGATGGCAAGACCTATGTTTGCTATCTCATTTGTTTCAGTTGGTTCAGAGTCAATTGCCAGCAACCCTGAGGTGCTTCCCTTCTCAGATGACTCCCAAGGGAGTGTCTCTACAAGCAGGATTTGATGCATGTGCCTAGGTCTCCCTTCAGTGGTGATGTGCGGCAACTATAGCTGCCTGGGATTGATCCTACCTGCAGGGATTGTTTCTTAAGCAGAGGTAACAGGGTCATGGGTTTGGTCCAATTCACACTTCTGCAATTAGCTAGCATACTTTAAAATTCTTCCCCCTTGCCCTCTACTTGTCTTCAGTCCAAAAATCCAAAATGAGAGGCAGGACACAACAGGGCACAAGGTTCTGGCCAAAGAAGAGCAGATGATCCATAGGCTTTGGAGCAGGGGAAAGGTGTGCTGTTCTTCCATCAGTGGAAGAGCTTGGCAGGCTTGAGGGATTTGGCTGTAAAAGCAAGAGACATGGAGGTGCTTGGAGTTGTGAAGGGAACAAAACTTCTAGTGGCAAGGCAGAAGATGAAGAAAAGACCTAGAATTTTCTTAGTTCCTATCCCTCCTAAAAAACTCAGGAAAAATAATGACAGAGCCAAGTTTAAAGATTTATGTGGCAAGACTTGGTATTAAAATTATGAAAGATTCAGTAGCTAGTCACTATAAAACTGCCGTGAGCCAAATTCTGAAAAGCCTTAAAGCCTTTGGCACGTGCCCTCTCACCTGGCTGTACCCATTCTTTGCTTTTTCACAGGATGGAGGTACGGCTCTTCTGGCTGCCTGTCAGTATGGTCACGCAAAAGTAGTGGAAACTCTGTTGAAGCACGGCGCCAACATTCACGATCAGCTCTACGTGAGTTATTCAACACACATAATATTGACAGTGATGGTGGTGGAACAAATGTGCTGTTGGTTGGACAACAGCAGACACTCTGGCTCCAGCACAGAGAGGCATTTGCCAAATGTTGTGGTTTTATAGTACTCTGCTCTTCTAAGATGTGAATTTTGTTAACTGTCTGCTTTTCATGATGCTGAGCAAGTAGCACAAAATCACAAAAGGTGCTTTGGCTGCCTTTTGGTTTGGTGTCTGTATGTACTAAATCTGGGTCTGAACTATGTTATTTGGTATTTGTGAATCTCCAGTTTGCCAGTGTTTTGGGCAAAGAATGGTTAAAGTGGCTGAACTGATGTTATTTAGTTGACTTTTCAGAAAGTTGGATTGAGCCAATGAAGCTCTGGATTTAATTTACTCCAACAGAGACACAGATAAGTCGAACTTTTCAGCATTCAACAGAAACAAGTGGCAGATTTTCCCTCTGCTTCCCACCACTCTTTCCTACCCCAGGGCACTCAAGACTGACAAAGAGGAAGTTTTTCCCCCAGGATATACAATTTTTTTTAGCTGTTTCCACTGGCTTTGGATCTGCAGGATGCTGTTGCACTCTCAGTTCCCAGCTGAGGGGCTGCTGACTGCAGAAGTCACCAGCGCACTGGGGGCTGTGCACTGGGGGCTGGAGGCTGTGCATGGTCATATGGGGGGTCCCCATCTTGGTGCTGCTCTCACCCTTTATTTATAAAGAAGGCTGTTCCTCCCTTTCTGCTGTGCAAATAGCAATTGTCTTTCTAATCTGAGAGCAGTGATTCATACCTCTGTACGGTAATCCCAGGGGTTGCCACTCAGTTTAAAAATAGCCATGCTGCCACACCTGCAGACACTTACCCAGGGGTGAAGGCAGTAAAATAACTTCCTTGTTGTCTCTCCTGGAAATGAGCTATATTTGCAATTGGATTTAGAAATGTATTTTTATTGCTCACAGATATTGGGCAAAGCCAGTCAGAAACAGCTGCTTAAGAAAATAAGAACACAATCTCTTGAAAATAAGTGTTTTGTGGGACATGGCCAAGCTGCATTTGCAAAGTGGTATCTGGATGGCAGTCTCACTGGCAGGCAACCAAATGAGAGGGATTTCCAGCATACCTTTGGATACTCCTTCCAAAACCATTGAGATCTATGTTTTAGTCTTAAATAGACTCAGGTGAGGGTTCAAGAGGGCAGAAGACAAGAGAATAACTTAATTAAGAAGTATTTCTTGCAGAAATATGTTATAGCCTCAAGACAGCTTTCTCATTGCAGTATCAATTCAAACCAAATAGGTGTCAGGGAATGCAGGATTCTCCATCTTGATTGATGCTACAATAAAGAGCTTTTTTAATATTACAGAACCTTGTTTACTTTTTAAATTGAAATGTTCTCACTATATCTGTCTCTGGGGGAAGCCTGCAAAGCCATCACACTTTTTCTCACATAGCAACCAGAGAAAACAGCCCCTCAGAGAGCACAGGAGTGTGCATTTATAGTGCCAGCAGACACCTCTTTTGTTTACCAGGACATTTGTCTTGCAATCAATGTCAGACACTCTAAATTCAGTCCCTGGGGCGTTATATTCAGCTCATGCTTCACCAAGTCTGTGCTGAGTTTTGCAGGAAGAGGAGTAGCTAAGCACTCTTTCTGCAGACAACAGCATTCAGTCCCAACTTGGTGATATGCCAGTGAGGTCAACAACAGGCTTTCATTAAAATGCCCTATCTTTTGTGATAAGCATCTGCCTGAGTTGGCATGAGATGTGTACTTGCACATCTGAGATGCAGTGAGGGGGTTCATTCATGTCTCTATTTAAACTGAGTCTCAGCTTCTGGAAAAACTTGCCCGAGCACGTTCTGTGCTGAGTACTGTGGATATATGATGGGTAAACACCTGTTCCACCCTCAATACAGATTTCTATTTCTAGTTGGTTGAATGGATTATAACGCTGTTTGAATATGTTTCATCAAAAAAACTTAATGATATACGACGTTTAATTTTCTTCCCAAGGGAGAAGTTTCTGTGAAGTCAAATTCTGAGAACATCTGCACATGAAAGACATATAGAAGAAAAATAAAATCCTGTATTTGTTCAAAATTTGTTCTTTCACGAGCTTTTTGTAGGAAAATTCTGGTTTCTGATAGGGCTATGAAATACTTTTAGATTGCTATATTACAGGTGAAGTCTCTTCTACAAGATGTGCCAGAGCAGTGACATGGTAGTTGCTGGGGAAGCACAGGAGTATGGCATACTCCTTCAGCCTCAAGAGCAGACTTCAGTGTTGAGGTCTCCAGTTTTGCGAAGTACTTGAACATATTTTCACCATGTGTCTATGTAGCAGAACACTTTGCATGAGCGTATAAAAGTTAAATGAACCTATATTGCTATACAGGAATTAATTTCTAGTTATGTTGATCAGTGCTTCAATGAACTAGACTCTTGGTATTCCAGACCCAGAATTTAAAGCTCAGTTTGATATACTTGTGTATACTGAATGAAAATGTTACTATAGTTTATTATGAACTAGACTTTGGATTTTGGTAATTATTTCTTGAGCATGGCTTTTTATCTTCTGTTACACAGCATACTGACTTAAGAATGAGAACTTGATTCAGTTTGATTTGGTTTTGTGTAGAAAAATGGCATCATTTCAACACAATATAAGGTGGATGTGTTTGTTCTTAGGATGGCGCTTCTGCAATTTTCCTGGCGGCACAAGGAGGCTATCTGGATGTCATCCGACTGCTGCTTTCTTCAGGAGCAAAGGTTAACCAGCCACGGCAGGTATGCTCAACACCTCAGGGCAGAGCTGGGTTCTAATTTTTTACAGTTATGAAAAATTAACACTGGAATTTTGTCCAGGCATTAGGTTACCATGGAGGTGTTTCACAAGAAGGGAGTTCATGGCTGTGCCCACATTCTGTGTTTTAGTTCAGATTGATAATGTGATTTTGAAGTGAGTATCTCAGTCATTTCTGCTCGCACGCAAACTAGACCATTTTTGGAAGAAGTGAAACTGAAAGCTCTGTTCCAGGTCGGCACCCATTGTGCTTACACCCCATGAGTCACCACCCCTAGAGGTATTTAAAAGATGTGTAGATGTGGCACTTCGGGACATGGTTTAGTGGTGGACTTGGCACTGCTGGGTTAATGATTGGACTCTATCCTAGAGGTCTTTTCCAACTTAAATGATTCTATGATTCTAAAACAGATCAAACCACTGACTGCTCATTTGAACAGGTTTGAACTATGTGCACGTTTGGGCCAGGGACTAAACTAAGTCAAAATAAAGCTGTATATAATAATATAAGGGCCTTGCACTACCTTTTGCAACTACTGATCCCTTTGTGTGGTACCATGTTACTTGTGAAGGTCTACACAGCCTACCACATCAGTGATTTCTTTTGGAAATTCTTGGAAAAGCTTTTGAAAATCATGAATTCTAGGGGGAGTATATTATCTATATATTGAAATCTCCAGGGCTTCAGTACTGTGGCTTTGATGTCAAAGTTGATCTTTGACAAAAGCTTTTATTTTTAGTTTTACTTTTTTGTTTGTTTGTTTTACTTTGTCATCCCTGTGCACTCTGAAACTTGAGCATGAATGTTACCTTCATCTCTGGAAGTTCTTGATACATGTGGAAAGCCTTTCTCCCCATTTCCAGCTAGTTACTCTAGTGGGCTTGATCCTGCAAACACATATGACCAGTGGCAGCCATAAGCATGAAATTAGCTCCTCTGCAAGCAATGGGGCTGTTGTTTGATCATTAAATGATATATCTGAGCTAGATTTGTGGCTGGTTCAGAGGTCCCTGCTAGGGGTTTAAGGGCTGGATCCACCGTGAATCGCTGGATGCTGGTGTTAAGAGTGCAAGAGGCTTTCTAGGTGTTAAACTAACCATGGGATAGGTTATAAAAGTTCTCTTGATTTCCAAAAAAAGGGTTTTGTAATTGTTTAGCTGTTTCTTGACTCTAAAATCAGTGCCAAAACAGCCAGATGTGGCAGTTGCACAGCTAGCTTTACAACCCAGCATGTAGAAATGTTTGGTTAGAGACAGGGCTTCTCAGGAATCTCTACCTGCTTTGAGAGAGCCTCCACTGTGGTCTGCTGAAACCCTCAGGCAAAGTAGCTGTCCTGGGTCTTCACTGCACATTTGAAATTGATGGGATAAGGTCTTGTCCTCGCAGTCGGTCATGTATGTCTGCCAGGTGGCTGTGATCACTGACTGCAGCAAGTGAAAAATCAGCAGGCAAGAGCAAATGAACGTGAAAACTCTAATAACAGTGGACAACATAGCATGCAACAGGCTTTGCCAGGTATTTTCAGTATTTCCTTTCATCTACCCTGAAAGCCTGACAAATCATAGCTTGGCAACAGAGACTGATCTATATATGACTTTTGCTGCATCTGTAGGTGTCTGTGTACAGTCCTGGCTGTGGTGTAAGGAAACAAAATTAGTATTTTAAGTGCCCAAACTAAAGTAGTTTTCTTTCTGTCCCTACCCCCACCTCCCAGCACCAGAGCTGTGCTGGCAGCTACTCCCTGGATCAATGCATTAGCTGCTCCTAGGTTGCCTTCACGTTGTCTCCCAAGAAAAGATTAAGAAATGTTAAGGCCTGCTAATTAACACAGTCTAAAAGATCAGTGTAGAAGGAGAGACCAAGGTATGCATTAATGCCTTTTGAGTCATTCAAAATAGTTGTTGAGCGTCAGATTTAGCTGAACTGTGTTGCCATAAAAACTGCATTCTGCTAACTGTAATTGTAGTGCACCAGCTAATTCTTTCTGACACTATTTTTTTAGCTCTCTAATCCAATTTCTACAACATAATGTTTCACGAGGCATTTTTGAATCTTAGTTGAGGCAAAGACTTGTCTCTGTGTGACTGTTCCTCCTGGCTCCTCTGTTTCATCTCCAGCAGGACAGGCTTACTTTGCTTCAGGGTACCTCCGATCCCTGCTAAGACTATGCCTGGATAAGTGCGTGGCATTTGTATTTGGGCCCACTGTAATCTGAAACATTTCCTTAACAAATGGAACTTTTCTACTGTTTAATTAGTCAAGTAATGGTTGGATGGATTTAAGTCTCTTTCTTACTAACAAACCAATTTATACTTTGTTCAAAGGTGGTGTGTTGGTCATGAGGAATGTAGCTCTAGATGGGGCAGTTTTGATGCCAGATGCCTCTCACTGTCAGTTACAAGTTACATTGGTCTCACTGTGGTAGGAAACTTCCAGGCAACATTACCTCAAATACAGGACTGCAGAGTGCCAGGTGTGAGTTTATGCTTCTCTTTCCTCATGGTATTGAGCTTTTTCTCTCTACCTTGTGAATTTGGAAGCCTAATTCATGTACCTGAGCACATGCATCTGCCTTGTATGTCTCCTGCTGCTGCAGTGGTACCAGTTCCCCTTCAGTTTGGTGTCCCACCTCCTGCATCCTACAGCGTTGTTCATGACACCAGAGAGCATTTCAGATGGTGCTGGCTGTCTGTGTGCAGGCTCTTTAGCTCAGCTCTCAGAAGACCAAATAGTGAATCTTTCCTGGCAATGTGAATTCTCTTGGGTTTTGTTTGCCTTCTGTTCTTTCCAATATTGAGAAGCAGGGCAGAAATTCTATTGTCATCTTTTTGTCTAGACAGAGCTGGGCGCAGTGTCTGAAGCCTGGTGCAGGAGTGGTTTCTATGCTTCTCCAACTCAAAAACAAAGTTATAAGATTCTTTGCCAATGAATTTCATGCTGTTTTGGCAGCCTGTGTCCCAGCAGGCTTTAGTCTGTTTGGCTAAGCAGATTCAAAATAATTTGAAAAATAATATTTTTTTTCTTACCACTGATATGCAATTACACTTACATGTAAGCCAGTAAACCTATATAGAGTGGACTTCAGGCAAAAAAGCAATTTGCTATTAGCAAATTAGGTGTAGTGGTGCAAGTGGACTAATGGGCGCAGCAGTGGAGAAGATAACACTGAGTAGCCTGAGAGTAGGGGGTCTGTGCCTCTGGAATCCCCTACTGGTAGTTCAAGGGGTCTTTCACCTCCCACCCTACTCCGGCCTTTTCTAAAACTTCAAGCCATAAGCAAAAGTTGACATTTAAAGCTTCAAAGCAAAGTCATTAGTTAATGGGTAAGAGAAAGAGGATCAGAAATTTCAGTCAGAGTATCTTTGGAACTGCTGGCTGCTGGATGTAATAAGGTGTAGTCCATATATACTAGCTTGTAATCAAATGTGGGAAAAAAGAACAATTTACAAACATATTGGGTGTTTAACATTGTTCTTGGAATGTAATAGTCTGGAGTCTGCCGAGTGGGCAGAGGGACAAGGAAAGGAAAGTAGTTTTTGGACTTTCGTCCTGACTCATCTCCAATCTTTATTATCTGTTTACACATGAATTCTCATGTGATCTCTTAGTAAAATTTAATATCTCTTTTGTGCCATTCACCAACATGAAAATGGACAGAAGCTCATCTACTCTGTATAAATATTTTACATATTTGCATAAACCTGCCTGTTAGATGCTGTTTGCTCAAGAGAAAGAAGATGACCACAATCAATGTGAGCTCACCATCAATTTTAGCATCTTTCTTCTCTTCAGGCTAAGTCCTTCAAGACAGCCAGTCTTTCTCATTATGTATTTTTGCCTCTAGCCTATAACTGAGACACCAAGGATGATGTCTAACAGCAATATTATTTAAGGAAAGTTAATGGTAGCAGTGATGTTACACAACACTTGTATTTCCTTCTGCTCCTTTTCATTTATACCTGAAAATAAGAGTTGTTCTCACAGACTTCACTGTGAGTGAAAAAAAGCTACTATGTTCCCCAAGCTTCTGTTTGTATTTCTTGTGTAAATACACGTGTGGATTTACACAACACTGGTTCTTCACATAGATTAAATTGTAGGCGGCTCTCAGATATTTTACAAATTTTGAAGGCTTTTCCAGTGTCCTTATTGCTATTTTCTAGAGCCCTCTGGTGGGGGGAAATTAGAAAAATATGAAGCGTCAGCTTACTGGTAGGGAAAACACTATAAATTGAAGAGGGACAGTTTTTGCCATCACAATAACATCACAAGACAGCCTTGTTATTTTTGAATCACAAAGAACACTCATAGCAATAACAGGATATATATTAGAATGAGATCAGTCACTAATTTCAAAGAGTTAATTTATAGAGAAATTTGGGCAAAGATCCTGTTCCTTGCTATTTCTGAATACTAAAGATCTCAGGATGTGCATTTGCTCTTTCTCGGAATCAGAAAAAGAAAAGCCCAGAACATTATATCAAAGGAAGAAATAACTTTTCTGTTTCCTCGAAAGGATTAAGTCTAGCCCATAAAAAGCAGAAAACTGGTACAACAATGGCTTTTTGGATTGCATGAGCCAAGTCAATTGGCACTGAGAAGAGAGATTACTTCTTTGATCAAGGTGGAAATATTTTATTTAAAGTAAAAAGTCGATTTCTTCTGAAGCTTCTCATTAAAACTCTTTTGGAAGCCTCAGTATATTTTGTCTTCCACTTTTGGGCCAAGTCTTCAGGCTGCTAAGGGTGGTGAGGGGAACTGGCAAGTGCTGAAGGCAGAAGCAGACACCCTGCAATGTGAGGCCTCACTTTTTTGTTGAAGTCCAAACAGCCAAAGCCTTTTGTTAAAGGCCCACAAGAATCAGTTTGGCACATAACTGTTGGAGTCCTCCTGCAATCTCGAGAATCAGGCCATTTAGAAGCAAAAGGAGAAGAAGACACAAAACTGAATTCTGATTACAGTGAAAAATACTTGTAGTGCTTCAATTCACTTTTGCCTTTGAGATGGAAATCCATCACAAAGTTTAGCTTATTCTGAAAGTGCATTTCATTTTCTAGGGGTTTATGCCCAAATAATGCCTGCATAGGACAATTTTTCCAAACCAGATTGCTTCATGCTGGATTCCTTGGTAATTGCTTTGTTTGCTAGTGGAGTTCTTGAAGATAAAATTTGTAAAATACTCACCATCACTGTAAGGCAGGACATTTTTACCAGATTCCCTGAGGGTGTATAATGTAACCTTATATTGAAAGTTGATGATCATCTTGCTCCCTAGCTTCTTTAAACAACTTTCACTCCCTATTTACAGACACCCAGCTGCAGAATCTGCCTGTGCATGCTGAGGTTTGTCTGTATCTTCTGTCACATTTAACCACCTAGAGTTCAAAGTACACAGGATACCCTTAGTCTTTGTGTTTCAAACTTACCCATGTATTTTAAGCACAACTGGTACCTGACTGGGCTTTAACTGTTTGCACAACAATGCGCATTTCTGTCCAACTATGCAAAAGAAAGCAGGTAAGGATGGCTCTACTCCACAAACTGAAGCAGTTCTAACTTGACACACCAACTTCCCAAGTGTTTTTGGACACAGCTCTGCATATGTCTCCCTGCGATGCAGGATTTCATTGAGTAATTGAAGTACATCCATTCCAGTAGGCTTGGGCAGTAAAATATCAGAGAGCCCAGGACATCGAGGTGAAACCATTAGCAGTCTTATTTTGCTTGCAGGATGGGACAGCTCCCTTGTGGATCGCCTCACAGATGGGTCACAGTGAAGTGGTGCGAGTCATGCTGCTCCGTGGTGCTGAGCGAGATGCTGCGAGGGATGTGAGTAGCACTTCTTCCTGCACTCTGTCTGCAGCTTAATGCCTCCTAGCTTTTTCAGGGACTATAAGTCGGACTGTCTGAAGGCCTGGTGTCCCCAGAGTCCTCCCTGTTTGCCAGGTTGAAAAGTCCCACCTTGGGTTTCGTTTTTCCTGCTGTGTCTGGGACAGCTTCCTGGAGGTACCTTCTGGAATAGGGGAATGGAAATGTCCACATAGATGAGAGACAAAGGCGATGGGTATATGGTGCCACTGGTTCATTTTTCCCTGAAGTTTTCACATGCCAGAGGAACAATCCTCCAGGTGCCCTAAAACCAGCAGCACATGCTGTGGGAGGTGCCTCCTCAAAGACGATGAGCAGAGGAGATCCTCCTCTCAGAGGCATGGGCGAGAGCTGGTGTTTCTCTCCAGCCAAGGGGAATACAGGTAAAGCATCTGTAACAGCAGAACTGACCTCCTCTCTCTTTTAAAGGATGGTACAACTGCTTTACTGAAGGCTGCCATTAAAGGATACAACAATGTAATAGAAGAGTTGCTGAAATTCTCTCCCACGCTTGGCCTGCTTAAGGTTAGTAGTTAAACACACAGATTTTTAGACAAAATCTCAAAAAGGCAAAGGGTCTGGTGAAAGACCTGGAATTTATGATTGTGCTAGTGGAATACTATAGGAGCTTGAGCCCAAAAAAAGTCAAGAGAAAAATGAAATTATCTTATTTAACTTTTAATGCCACACATAAAAGAATCTTTTCAAACAAATGTGGGAATTTAATTTCTGGAATGAGGAAGCACATCATGTCATAGAAGGAATTCTCCTGCTTTTTGTCACCTGATTTTATTTCTACTCTAAATTAATTGCTCTTGACAGTGCAATTTTTAGCATTATACTCAGCCCTCTTTTGCATTTAGTCAGCAAAATAGTGTCCTAAGAAATACGTTGCAAGCAGATTCTCTACTTGATTTTGTTTTTCTCTGAATTTTTAAAGTCGCTTGAAAAATAACAGATATTTGGAAGCTACTTTTTAATGGCTGACCTAATTTTATATGTCTATAAGTCACATACTTTGATAGCCTCTGTGCATTCAACAGATTGGCAATTTTGATGTACTTGATAATGTAGATGTTAATTACAAGTATGAAATAGCTTCCACACTTTTTTGAACTGTCAGTTTGCAACCACAAAGAAAAGGCCAGCCATAAAAAACCCCACCATTCAGCTGTCTGACAGTGAGGCCATTAATCATCAGAAAAAGAAGATAAAATGCACAGATGGTTTCCATTACTGCTTGCGCTTCTGTTTCACTTGCTAATGACTGATTTTGCCAGGTAGAAGCAAGTGCTATGTTCATTTCACCTCTAATCTATTGACAAGGGTAATTTTTAAAAGGAATTATTGCTGTGGTAAAGTGAACTTGACTCTCGTTTTTATTGTCATGTCATGTCATGGCTAGGCTTCACGAACGAAGATTTGGGAAGGGCTCTACCCACGTTTGTTGCAAGTGCGTTGGTGGCTAAAAAGGCCAATACGAGAGAGGCATGTCCGATTGCAAAAGGCACAGCAGAAAGACTCCTTAGATGGTATATTCTGCAAGGCTCGATTCTTTCTGCGTTGTCTTTTCTCCTCAAGGGTGATCCTGCATGCTTTCTCAAAGGCATCAGCAGCGTTATAGATGGTGTGTCTCCAGGCCTCCCGATTGGAGGCCAGAGTAGACCAGTTATGATGTTCAATATGGCCAAGGCTGAGATGTTGTTTCAGGGACTCCTTGTATCTTTTCTTCAGGGCTCCTCTCTTGCGGCAGCCAGTGGCAAGTTCACCATAAAGCAGGATCTTAGGGAGGCGGTGGTCCTTCATCCTGGAGATGTGCCCTGCCCAGCGCAGCTGTGTTCTCGTTTTTATTAAAGCATGTAAAATCACCTCCTTCATAGCCCCCTTAGCTGCCAGCACCCTGTCTAAACCAGACACTAGGCCTTTGATGGCCCAATCTCTTCTATGTTACTGCTCTCTCATTCATAGGTTTGTTCTTTACAAACATTTGTGTTTTAATGCCTTTTACTTTCTTCCCATGTCTGGTACAAACACCTCCATTGGTATTTCTAGAATGGGACCTCTGCTCTCCACGCAGCTGTCCTGAGCGGCAACGTGAGGACAGTGGCACTGCTCCTTGAGGCAGGAGCGGACCCATGCCTGAGGAACAAGGTATGTCCTGGCACACCATCCTAGGTGAGGAGCAAGTGGGGATCACTGAACAGTGGAGCCGTGTGTGCCTTGGAGGTGTGGGCAGCCCATGTTTCCGTGTTGCTCTGTGGTTGCCTCTTGACCCTGTCCTGAAGCACCACCATTTAGTCCATTCATTTCTGTATATGAGTATAAGGGTGATAGGCAGTGCCACTAGTGATGCTGGTTCTTGAAAATTTACATCAATCTGAGAATAAACCAAAGCACTCACTAGAGCACCACAGATTAAATTGTTAACTATAACTAGTCATGCGCTAGCTAGGTTGCATTTTAGGGAAACAGTAATCTGTTACTGTTTTGATAAATTGTAAGTTATATTCGTATCTCCATAATGATGTATAAGGAGGATATTTCTGCAGAAAGAAAAATGTGTATCTAGGTACCTTTGATGAGAAAACTTGGTTAGAATTCAGGGCATTGCTAATACAAAAAAAACCCCTCCAAAATTACATGCATCTTTCCCATATCTTACTGTAAAGCTGTTAGTTTATTTAATTAGTTTTGCATTCTTTTTATAATGGCAACGTATCTGTACAATACTTGTCTTGATTTTATTCTGTAAAGTGTTTTAACTTTAACTTTACATCTTTGATAATTTCAATGAAAATGTTTTCTTTCCTCTGACGTGTGTTTCTGAACTGTTTGCTGAGAGTGTTTGATATATAGCTGGGTTTGTTAAGCTGTGAATGGATGGTCTAGTGTTAACTTCTGGTTTATGACTGAGTGAATGAAAGCTTATAATACAAGTAATCAGGCACATACCTTCTAAATATTTTGCGCTTTTAATATATCTGTGGCTGTTAATTTCTGTATTATTCCACTTGATGGCAGCAGAGTTAACAGCATTCACACAGTAGTCTTCATTAGTATGCACTTTGGTTTGATACTGTAATCCAAACGATGTATGACATTTTTCTGTTACTGATAGTGATTTGCAGCAGCAGGGTTTTTAGTATGAAAAAGTCCGTGGCTGTAACCTCTCCTACTGACTTTTTAATTTTTTTTTTAAATAACATTCAATTTGGCACGACAGAGTATATCTGCAGGACATAATTACTGATTTTCAGAAGTAGCTTCATTATAAATGCTTTATCTTACCAAAATTATATTCAATTAATTAAGAAGAAAACCCACCCAAACTCATATTCTATTACCAATCTTACAGCATAGCACCACTATTTCATAGCCATTAAAGTCTTCCCTTGGATTTTTATGGACTTTAGTACATAAAGACCTGCCTCATCTCCCCCAAAAAATCAGCAGCTATGCTCTCTGTTATTTCTGTGGCAGAAGCATAGGGAGGCCAAGGGATACCATTTAGCCTGGATAGTCAGCACAAAATAAGCTGATCACTCAAATTCCATGCTGGGATTATTTTGAAGACTTAAGTGAGACTTGCACATGAAAGACAATTTCTTAAGGTACCTTCAACAGTGGTGGAGACAACACTGGAAAGCATCACATCATTATAATACCCAGTTCCATCTTCTTTAGAGTTTAATGCTTTTAAACCACATTTGGGAAATATTCCTTCTTTTCTGCTAACCTCAAAGTATTTTTTGTTCCAGGCAAATGAACTGCCAGCAGAACTAACAAAAAATGAACGCATCCTCCGACTCCTCCGTGCAAAGGAAAAGCAAAGGAAAAGCTAATGCAGCCCTGTAGCAAATGCAATTTGACAGAGATGTGCCCTGACCACAGCAGCATGACAGTAAACCTAGGCTACCTGAGAAGGGCTTGTTGGAACAGTTTCAGAACTGATTAGCCTCTCCGGTACATGCTCCCTGAATGCACGATGCCCTTGCCATAGGGTCACCACAGGCTAAGGCCTCCGCCTGGCATCACTAGACGCAGGACTATGACAAGAGCAGGGTCAGTCCAGGAGCTGCATTTGCACTGCAGCCCTGCCCGTAGTCCAGGATCCCACCACTCCCAGCACCAATGTTTGCTCCTCCACGCCTCCAGCATACACATCCCCACACAGGCGAGCATTCCTGCTGTTTCAGACACGCATCCCCATGGCCACATACCTGTAACAGGTGCCTGGGGGTGCATGTGTGGGTTGGGAGCACTCGGCCCTTGTGCCAGAAGGATGCCCAGACCTTGCAGCTCTTTGGATTCAGATGGTCCTGGCACGGCCCCACGGTGCTGCTGCCCTCCCTTTGCTAACAGTGCTAGCTCAGATCATTCCTCTCTACCTCCAAGTGCCACGTGAGGCTAGAGGTGAGATCCTGCCTGCAATATCAAAACAGGAAAAGTCCTCCTGCCAGCCCAGGGTTTTGGTAACATTTTTGCTACTACATGAAACTCCATAAAAATGATCAAGAGCATTACGAATGATGCCGAAAGCTATCAACCAAACAAAAAGCAAGGAAATGTCCTCTCAGCCGTAGCATCTTGATCTGTCAGTCTGTCCAGCAACAGAAACACGGTGGAGCAGTTGATTTTGCAATGCCTATGCAGTGCTGTGGGGATCCATCCCCAACCTTACAGTCTGCATATGTGCATTTTTCTGGGTAGGGGAGGACCAGTTATTGAGCAAACCAACAAGGACATAAATCCACTGGCACAAGTACATCAGAAATTTAGCTGTTGGGCACAACAAACAGTACAGACACTATACAGGTGGTATACATATGTTCTGCACCCACAGATATGTGACACTATGGTTTAGTACCCACAGCTACTATGCAACACACTTGTTCCACAGGTCTGTGACAGGTATTTCAACAGCTGGTTAGGGTAACACGTAGTCATACTGAACAGGCCCACTAATTAATGCAGGCATGGAAAATGAACTCTCAACAGCAGTTTTGGCCTTTGTTGTGGTTAAGACACTTAGACATGCTACTAGTGCCTGTGTGGGGAAGGCAGTGCAAATTGCAGGTGGTTTGTAAAGAGCTATGTTTTAACCATGTTACTGTAAGACACCCCATTAAAATCCAGTCATTTTTGCCACATAAACAGTATATACCACGTCCTGTTGGCCACAAAAACATTAGAGATTAATTTACAATGAGTTGAGGTAAAAAGTTAATTCAGTACATAAACACAGGCACTTCACCTGCCTTCAAAGACTGTAAGGAAATGATATGTTACTTGCTTAAAAAATGTCTGCCTAGGATTCAGCTGAACTGTTGCACTTTTGCTTTAGTGAGTTAAAAGGAAATCTTTTAGTGAGCTAGCACAAATGAATGTAATTTGTGTAGTGAAAATTAGCCATATATATTACCAAATCATAAAGTTATTCTATCTGTAAGTTAGGTAAGAAGTCAATGCTCTGATGAAGAGAACAGAAGTGGTTGTACCTTTGCTTGCATGCTGGAATTGCTATTCAATTTCTATTCAGCATTAAAGAGGAAAGCTCTTAAGTTTTCCAACAATGTAATAGGATACCAGAAAAGTCTATTTGTTTAGGTAATTTATGCTGCTTTTAAATTAAAATAATGTTGTGCCTAAGAGAAACTTGCATATGAACTGGTACAGAATCAAAGAATTATGCAAGATGCTTAGAGGATGGCTGTATCCAGGGTTAAGTTCTGCAAAGACTAAAAAATACTGAGCATGCAGAAATCTCAAGAGCTTTATTGGGAACTTAAGTTGCACAGCATTAGATGGGACTGCACTCTGACTTCTTTAACAAGCAGCACTGGAGAGGACAGGTTTATTTAGAGCCTCCAGTGGGCTGAATATGAACATATTGTTTTGAAGAAAACTAGAAGAACTCTAGGGCAGCGTGGTCTCAATATTGAACTTTCTCCCTGAATTTTCTTCAGATCAACAATTGGGAACAACCACACACTCAAGATGAAAAGCTCTTTCATATTGGTAAAGGAGGTGAATAATCATTAGAAGGTCTTCAGTAGCCATGCAGTAAATACTCTGAATATCACATGGGCTGTAGTGATCAAGTAGTCTTTCTAAAAAATGTGGAAGCATCCACTGTTGGTGAGGGTCTCCAAATTTTTCCTGATAGCAGAGCATGGAAAAGAGAACAAGGCAAGCCAACACTGGTCCTGCAACTGCTGAAGTAAGCAAGCTGAGAAAACAATATGCAGGTGTCCAGTATCTGCTGGTGGCCAGGTTTATTTTCTTTGGAGAGTCATCTCACCCCAAAGGGGGTAGCTACTCAGCAAAGAGCTTCCTCAGCTATGCCTGTCCATGGGAAGATGCATGTCTGCTCCCCACCATTTAGAGTACGACTTTCCAAGTCCTGTGTCCAGCTGCCTCCTTGAAAGGTCACCACAGCCAGGGCTCTTAAGAGACGTGTGAAGAACACCTGGGGTGCTGTGTCCTGTACAGAGCATCTGCTGACATTCTTCCAAGAGAATGCAGTTACCTGGTCCTCTTGTTTGGTTGGTTTTTTTTTTTGAGACAGTGATATTGGGCTATAGCTGGCTTTTCTTATTTCTAAATAAAATTTGAAATGTAGGGCTAGCACAGGTTGAAGGGAGAGGCTTGTTGCTCTTTCATTGCTCTTCTTAGTGTTGGCTTATAGACCACACAGGTTGGGGGTGAGGGGGAGCTGCACAGTGGAGAACTGCCTGTCAAGTCTTTCTCTGCCCCGCTCAGGCTGAAGTTCAATCTAGTTTCATCAAAGACACTATTCAACCAAAACAGGACTTTTAGTGGAAACCTTCCTGTTGGGAGCATCTGTTTCATCTTGGAGCCTTTGGAGAGAGAGCTGGTTTTAGTTCTGGGTTTCCTGTAACCAAAAGGTGCTTTTTCTGCCTGTAGATGGGCTTGAAAGTTGCAATACTGTTTATCACCATGCAATTAACCTTTTCACAAAGAAACCTTAATAATTCTTAGTATTTATGTAGCTGTTGTTATCTTTAAAGTGCTCAGTAAATACCACTGTGGTTTCTTTGTTGTTCTAAAACAGAAACCTGCTTTCCCGTGGTGGCTGAAGTGATTCACTAATATTGACAGTAATCCTTTGCATAGTCGTGGTGCCTTTTGTGTAAGGCTTTCAAAGTGCTCTGTGGACACTCTTACCTTTGTAAGTTCCTAAATGCATTGTGGAGGGAAGCAAGGAAATAGATGATTTCATTCACATGCCAGTGAAATGAAGCAGCTCTTCATCAGTTCATGTCAATAGATGAGTAAATTTAGACTAGAAATTAAGGGGCACCAAATTTATTTCATAGATGGCAGGATGAATCCTGGTACAACATAATGTTGTGAAATAGAACTGGGACAGTTTAACAGGCCAAATTGGTTTTTGAGTTAGGTTTGTTTTTTTTTTTTCACCAGAAAGTGCCATATACATACCCATCTTACACCCCAAAAGAATCAGCTCCACTAGCATACTGCTATTAGGCTTGCTTCTCTGCACATTCAGATCCAGGGGCCTAGCCTGTTGTCCTATTCGTATGGGATTTAGGCAGGTGCTATTAGCTTGGTGGCTTCCCATCAGCTGCAAATGAGTAGAAAGAATGTGCAACCAAACAACAGGCTACACCAGTGAGTCAAGGAAAAGCATACAGCATCTTTCTTTTATTTCACTAGTGTCAAGCCATTGTAGGATGGGGAAGAGCACAAGGAAAAGCTCATGGGGTATAGGGAGAAGTGGCATAACATGAGTGACATGGTAGTGGTGTAGCCTCAGATGTGTCAAATACATGGAGTTCTTCATTTAGATGATCACTGCAGTGCAGTGTGGAAGGAACATCTATTTAGTAATGATACAAATGGCAGTGTTGTACCTCTTGACTTGCACATGCTCTTCTTCTGGAACAAAACCATCTCACTATTGATCCACCCACCTTTGTTTAGTTTAGAAGAGCTGAGAGGATTAGAGCACAAGATCAAATAGCTGCAGGTCATATTTAATGCACTTTAACAACGATGATTATCTGCCTCAGAGTCAGAGCTAATTGCAAGAATAATTCACACTTCTTTATTCAGCCAGTCTTGGTGACTATTGGAAAATCCATAAGCTAACCAAATCCAGTGTCTCAGAAATTTCAGAACTGTTGTACAGAAAATGAGGTAGCACAAACCCCAGTCCATTTGTACTTAATTTGATATGAACACTGAATGGACATAAAATACAGCTATTGCCTGGAACCCTTGAGTCATTGGTGTTAAAATGTTAATGTTTGCTGCGAGCCTAACCAAAGATAATACACAAGGCTCCTTTTTCCAGCAACAGAATATTGTACTGCACACCTGGGACTAAATGGAGTTGTGCCTTCTTACAGCAGCTCTGCTTTTGGCCCTCCGGAATGTCATGATTTTTCATACTTTTCTGAATTCCACAGTTTGTTTTGACCTGACCTTTTATGAATTTGATAAAACATATATAAATGTATGTAATGCCATATAAGACTAATATTCTGCAACAGGAATGTTGCTTTGCATACCATCATTTCAATAAAAATATACTATTTGGATTATCTTGTTCTGCATATTTAGTGTTTCTTTCCTTTCTTCTGTATTCTACTCTTTCTCCTTGTACAATACCAGAATTAGTTTCCTATTTATGCAAAGACCACTTTGCTATATTTCACTTGATTGATTAGACTTTTATTGTTTTCCAGGTCCTCACAGATAAGATGGCATTCATGGGAAAGAAAAAAAAACAAACCCAAAAAACCAAAACAGGTGCCTTGGCTTGAGAAACAGGAAAACTTAATTTAGCATGACATAAGAAGGTTTGCTTCAAAGATCCAGATGTCACTGACAAACTCCCCATGACATTAATATCCATTAGGTCAGATCTGTCTGAAGGGAAGATTATAAAAAGCAACATAGGAATCAAAGGAATAACACTGTACTTGTAGTCAAATGTGTCTTGGTGGTTCTGTTATTATTCCTAAATGTAAAACTGGCCCTTACACTGATCTGATGTACTTCAGTTTAAAAAAAAAAGTCAACACCCTGTTGACATGCTTATTATGGTGTGCAATGGATTATGCGCTTTATAAAAGGGGAAAAGAGTTTACACTGAAAACCATATTTTTCATCTTGTCTTTGACATCCCAGGCTTTTTGCCTTATTCCTACAACCTTCTATTGAATTGAGCTACATTTTAAGTCATTATCAAAAATTCCTACAGCCACAACTCAGTAAAGCATCTTCATCTATTCTGAGAATATCAAAGAAAAGTGCTGTGACTTGTTTATGGCCTAAATCACTGCAAAGGATGATTTCTGGGAGTGGGAAGCTCCTTAATTTTGCACATGAAAGCGTATCAAAACAATATCAAGAGGCTGAAACCAGACAAATTCAAACTTCAAGCTGTGGATTTTCAGGAGTGAGGATAATTATTTAAGAAACAAATTGTTGAGATGATTCCTTCATAATTTGAGTTTAAAAAAAAAACAACAAACAAATCCTTTTCATTCTGAAAGACGTAAGACATGTTTCACCTGAAACATTTTTTGTTTGATGCAGGAATTACTGGGTGAAATTATATGATATGCTGGAAGTAACATTATGTGATCATAATAGTCCCCTTGATCTTAAAATATATGAATCAATATACTTTTTGCTTCATCTCCTCAGTGACAGAGAGATGCTAGCTCTCATGAGATCAATAACAAGACCATATGCCTAGCAACTCTGGCTGTAGCTGCACAGCAAAATGAAATCTGAGACACATACCTAAGTTGTCTCTAAATAATCCATTTAGCTCTCACAATGTTGACAAGGCATTTTAGCTGGACTAATGTTTTAATGTCCTACTTTTAATGTCAAGTCAGTTGGTTCAGAACTGGCACAAAGGCTGCATAGTGCTGCACCTTGCCAGGGAGCAGGGATCAGTAGAGCCATCTGGGGTGTGCTGGTGGAGAACACAGCTAAATCAGGAACAAGGGATGCAACTTTTTTCTATGGAGCTGTTTCACTGGCTTGGTTGCACAGATGAAGCATGACACTAACCTTCAATGCAGATTTGAAACAGTCTGCAATTTCATATATAGTCCACAAGTGTGTTCTTGTGGGGTGTATACACATACTTTGTATCCAGCAAATGGATATAGGTTCCTATAACCCCCTTGGAACAGTGATACCAGAACCTCGTGATTTGCTTGCCTGGACTATATTGTGTGAAGAAGAGGTAGAAGAATTATTCCACTTTCTGAAAACTCCAAGAACAGTTTCTGCATGTGCTGCCTTGGCCATGCTGCTGCATCAGACCCTACGCACTGGGACAAAGTGTTGTAAAACTGACAAAATGTCTTCAAGTCTAACCGTAATCAGACTTTTCCTCAGGTGAATTGTAGCTAATAAAGCCATCTCCTGTTCCTCCTGCCAAGTCAGATTTTGGTAGTGCCCTTATGGACTCCTCTGTGACAGTTCAGCCCTTATTCTCCGCTTCGACAGCAAATCCTGAGTTCCTCACCAAGTGGCAGCATGGTACTATAGGGGCTCAGTAAATTGATGTTAATACAAACCATACACAGCTGTTAGTAGGTCAAACTTTGAATTTATCAGCATACACACAGTGTCTGGCACAAGTACATACTGCACATATTTGCTCACAGCAACAAGTGCAGTGTCTCCAGACTGCTGTAATCATAAGCTGTGTTTCTACAGTATTTTCCTTCAACAGCTCAGTGGCTGACACCTGGTTTTGAAGCCTTTGAGCTACATGTTGTCGTGCAATTGGCACCCCTTTACAGAAGAGGAATTGCACTGCCAAGAACATCCAGCAAGTTTGTAGCAAAACTGGAACAAACATTGAATTGATTGAATCAAGCCCCCTGCTTTTGCTACAAGGCAATAAATAACTTTACCTGATCGTAATAAAAATGAAAAAAGTTTCAATTACTCCTGTGATAAATGCAGAAAGGATGTGATCTTAAAGAGTGACTATAGGACTTTTTAAGGTTAGATAGGGACACACTGGCATGGGGTTGGTAGAGCAAAATACACTAGGGCACACAGAAAGAGGAAAAGACTTGATTAAGCATCACCTGACATACTACTTGTATGTTTAATTGGGTAGTGGCAGCATCAGGCTCTGATTTGATCCCACATGGTGAATCCAAGAGCATCTAACCAAAGAATAGGTACACTGAGTCATGCATAATAAAAAGCCAAGCAGGCCTCCACAGGTGGGGAAGGCGGAAAAATGAGGGCTGATGAAAAGAGTATGATTCACTTACAATACCAAGTGGGAAACACCAGGTTTGTTTAGTACTAGCATTATTCTGGTTTAGCTGGAAGAACAGTCTTGAAACAAGCTACAGTGGTTTCATCTGGGTCTATGTAAAAATGGAGGTGTGAGAAACTGGGTGAAACTTCTCACTCACCTGTTGCAGCTTGCAAGATTGCAAGACATCCAAGAAGAATATCATGCTTTCCCATATGCAAGGTGTTCCTTATTATAGCTCCAAATTCTTGCAAGTGCCTCTGGGTGCTATTGCAATAGAAATAATAAAGGCTCATAAAAAATTATGGGGAATAAACAGAGATAGACATTTTAATTGATTTTGCTGCAAAGTGATCACATATTGTGTTTCCATTGGTTTACACAAGTAATTCTTCAGACAGATTGCCACCTAGAAATTGCAATGTCATTACTATTAGGTGTTTCAGTTTCTCGTGGAAGCAGTAACACAAGTTTCTGTATTGAGTGAAGGGATGGATACACAGTAAAGCCTCCACCTCTGAAGGCAATGCTCAGGACTTCCAGTCAAAGACACAGAACAGAGCAAAGCTGGCAGTTATTTTATATGAGCTTCCTGACAGGCAACTTTACACTGTTCAGGGTGCCCAGTGAGGGAAAGAACCAATTTAACCTTAACGGACAATTAAAGGACTTGTTCAATGAATTAGTATTGGCCTCTTCTTCCAGGCAGGAAAACTTAGTTTTGTACATGCTGCTGAGAACCAGAATAAGTATTCCCCATTAACTTTCCAAGTGCACATTCCCTAGCACCTATGCATAATCCTCGGTTTAAGAGGGAACCTTGTAAAACATAACTTGATAAATGTCCTTCTAAAAGAGCAGCCAGCCCTGGGAATGGTCTCTTTTGGGCTATGTGTATCACAGACAAGACAATGAGCTGCTGGCAGCGTTGACCTGGGTTAACTCTTCAGGGCTGCTTTTTCCCTGCCCATGATGAACGAGATACCCTTAAGATGGCACAGCCAGCTTTGTCATCGATAACACTCATGCAACTATACTTAAATTCCCACAAGCTGCTAGAGACAGCTCTGCATCCTCATCCCCCAAATATGGCACAGAGCTGCCACCAAGACCAATGGCTGCAACAGGACTGAGGACATATCCTGCTCTGGTCACTTGGCTACCAGGGTACAGAGGCTACATAAAAACAGATACATGTTTGAGTTTCTGCATCTGCCATTACGCAAGATTTCAGTGTTTGTTAATCAGTCTTCAAACCTACAGCACTTAACTTCAGCTTGTGAGTGCAAAAAGGCAGAACTCTGAGAAATTGCACCAGAATGAGTAAATTTAGACAGCCATATAGAGATATCCATATGAGAGTTAGAGAAATATTAAAATACTATCTCTTTTCTCTGTTTATGCTGTAGGTGGTAGACAAGTGTGATGTTATGGACTTAATTATTTTACTGTGGAAATTGTCATTGCAATAGCTCCCCTTTTGCTTGTTTTTCATTATAGATTGGTTCTCTCTCACCTATGATTCTTAAATCTCTTATTCACTATGCAATGCATTCAGAAAGAAAATGCCATTTCTGTTCAGTCAGTTTTGCTATCCTTCACCTTTTTCACAAGCATTGAAGAAAGGTTTTTGCAATTTTTTAACTTTTAGCTATGCAAGCTGTGCTGACTGCATCCTCTGCCTATGTAGAGTGCCTAGAAAATGTGGCAACTTTTTCCCCTGCTTCTAGGATCACACTGCTTAGTCCTGAATAATTTTTTTTAATTACATAAAAATTAAAATACAATGTGACTTTAACTACTCTAGCTTTGTTTCAAAGCAATTTGCATGCCAAATCCTTCACCTGGGATCAAATAATTACACAGAAAAGTACAAGCTGGACAGCAGCTAGAAGGAAAATAATTTAGCAGAAAAGACTGGGGTGGTTGGGCTGGGCGAGATGCTGAATGTGAGTCAGCAGGCTGTATCATCAGCAAGGGGGCAGCCAGTAGGTCAAGGGTTGGGCTTATTCCTCTTTCTTTGAGACTGGAGTACTGTGCCCTAGATTGGGCTTCCCAGAACAAAACAAAAAAAAGACCCTGACATACTGGAGCAAATCCACTTTACTGCCTCACAATAGCTAGGGCTGCTGGAGCACATGAGCTTTGTTTGCTCAGCCCTAAGCAGAAAGCTGGCTCTGGGGACATCTTACTGCTCTCCGCAGTTACCAAACAGGAGAAGGGATAGCCACACTCCTCTCAGGCAGGCACCATGACAGCACAAGAGGTAACAGCCTCAAGCTGAAACATGGGAAAATCTCTTCAGATGCAGGAAAAACCTTTTGCTGCAAGTGTGGTCAATCAGTGGAACAGTTTGTCCAAAGAGGCTGTGAAATCTCCATCCCTGAAGCTATTCATAACACAACCAGACAATTCCCTGAGCCGCTTGCTTTAACAGGATTCTGTTCTCAGCGGAAAGTCGGATTACGTGACCCTCAGGAGGCCCGCGGCCAACACGTCGGCCCGCGAGGCTATGACACCCAGATAATGCAGACTAGTCTGCATTTTTGTCAGCAGATGGCAATGTCAGCTAAATTACATGCTTTATTCCAGCAGCGCAATGTGCATTAACTGGGAAGGCAATAAAGTGTCTGAGAAAGCAGTAAAGAGGTGGGGAAATCAGAGAGAGAATGCCCCACCCCGCTTTCAGTGTGCCTCCTCCCAGCCAGGTCCCAAATTGAACCAAAACAGGAGTCGAAACAAGCAGAGCCGAAGTAAACAGAGCACAAACAAACGGATTGCTTTGGCAGAGCGCAGCCAGCACTCCCAGAACCTCTGATTGCAACACGGCCGGGCCCCCGGTGTCAGCGCGGCGGGAGCGGGGAACAGCCCCCGGACGGCGTGCCCGGGGTGCATCGCAGCTGCACAGCGAGAGTACACGGGGCTGCGAGACCAGTGCTTGAAAATCACGAAGCAGTGACTCTGAAGCCAAATTAAGGCGCTTTTGCTAAAACCAGGGGGGTTTTAAAGCGACTTTTGCAGATTCACAAACTACGCGCCCACACGAAGCCGCTGCCCGGCTGCCGGTACAGCCTGGGCGGGATTGTCCACCCCAGAGAGGCACAGTTTCGCTCCGACACCGGGATGAACATCCCGCCACAGCCTCAGAGAGGATTACCCACCCCCCCAATGCAGCTGTGGCGTGATGCGAGGCCCCGCCCGCCGCCGCCGGGGGAGGCGGTGCCGGGGCGGGCGGTGCTGGGGAGGACGGTGCCGAGGGAGACCGCGCCGGAGAAGGACGTCCCAGGGGAGGCGGTGCCGACGGAGGCCGTGCCGGGGAAGGCGGTGCCGGGGCGGGCGGTGCCGGGGCGGGCGGTGCCGGGGGAGGCGGTGCCGAGGGAGGCGGTACCGGGGGCGGGGCGGCGGCCGCGGTTGGCGGCGGCTCTCGGGCGTGGCCCCCCCGCCGCTCCTCGAAGGGGCTGGTGGCACCGCCCGGGCAGGCGAGAGCGGCCCTTCCGGACCTGCGCTGGCGCGGCTGCCTGTCCACCTCCTCCTGCCGCCTCCCCTTCGCCGCCGCTCGGTGCTGCTGCCGAGAGCCCCCACCGGCCCCCTGCGCTCCAACCATGGGGACCTCGCAAGGCAGCCCCGGGCGGGGCGGCCTCGGCCTGCTCCTCCTCCTCCTGCTGCTGCTGTTGCCCGTGCGGGTGAGTCCCTCACGGGGAGGTCGCCGTGGGGTAGGGCATGCGGGGCCTCCTGGCACCGTGGGGAGGAGAGGGAGCGGGACCCCGCGGGTGGTGCCTGGCGCGGGGGGAGCCAGGGCTCTCTCGGACGGTGGGGCTGGGTGAGGGCGGCGGTGTCCTGGGTTAGGCCGATGGGCTCGGGGCGCAGCCAAGCTGAAGCGTGGTACCGAGGTGTCCCCTCCTCGTCCCCCCGTGCTCTCCGGGTGGCAGGCGAGGTGACAGCCGGTGGCGCGGCAGGCCCGCCGGGGAGCACCGGCGAACTTCAGCTCCTGCCCGGTCCCCGTGCCCCGCCATCGCACCCGGCGGCTGCCCCCGGGGTGCCGCGCTCCCGTGGCGTGCCCTGGTTATGCAATGCCCGGTGCATGTGAGTGGCCGCGCAGTCACATGCTCCGGAGAGGCTTGCAGATGTCCTGGGTGTCTGGTTTGTTTTGCTCGGGGTGTTGCTTATGCTGGGTGACAGCTTCCTGAGAGTGATAGTCTGTGCGGAGCGAGCTGCTATCTATTGATGTGCCAGTATTAAGACTGCATGTTTCCTCAAAATTAAGGGCTAAAATAAGTTGGATTTCTTGATACTTTAGGAAAAAATACTTTAAAACCTTCACTCCTCTCTTCCCAGTCATGTTTTGTTATGCTGTGGCGCAAGATAGGAGCGGGATACTCCACATTCCTCTGGAGAAACAAGGAGTGTCCTCTAAGCCTTAGTGGTTGTGTTGTTTTTTTTCCCTCTCTACCTAAGTTGGAAACTTACTTTCTAGGTCAAGTTTTATGACTAGCTCTTTTTAAACCCACGAGTTTGTCACCTTGTGTGTGTGCTGAGGTTCTCCTGTTCTCATATCGTCTTCAAAAAACCTCTTGAAGAGCTTAAACATAAAACTAGGAATTCATTCTTCTATTACCACTGGAGAAGGTGATTGTTAGTAATGACTCATGATCTCCAGGTGGGTAAGTAATGTACTTCACTCCTAACCAATGTGCCTTTTATGTAGTGTTTTTTGGAGGAAGATATCATCCTATGGCAATGAGGTGTGTCCTAGGCTGGTAAAGATATTACAATATACTTTCATTTATGTATCAGAAGGATACTGAGCTAGAGGAGCTTGAAACAAGTTCTGCTAAGATTTAGGGGAATCCTTGTAGAGGATGTGGCTTTGTGGTCCCTAGAAGTAAACATTGCAGAATGGCTTTAGCCATGCAGGTTTCGGTTTTGTACTGTAAGAAGGCAGAATCGGGTATTTTGGGTTTTTTTTCCATTAACTCTTATTTATGACTAACACTCCACAAAGAGGACCTCAATACTTTTCAAGAACAAGCTGGTCCTTCAGTTAGACTGAGCCCATATAGTGTTAGATGCTTGCAGGAGAAAAGCTTTGTGAAGGCGAACCTGTTTTCTCCCTCAAGTGTACTGGTAGTGTAATGGGTTTGCGCTTTCAATTGCGGTGCATATAAATTGAAGTGCTGTATGTCACATTTCTTCTTTTTTAAAGAAACCAGTGGACTAGAGTGGCACTTCCGTTTGCAATCCTTCGTCATCCATTACATACACATTCACAATGGACTTGAAGTGTTCAGCCTGTAAAGGTGCATCTTTCACTCTGAACAGTGCATGGTACAAGATTTGTGCCAACCATCCCATTACTAGTTTGTGTTATCTTACAAACATCCTAAGGTACTGGATGACATTTATGTACTTAATGGCTGCTGTTGCAATTGATCTTTGTGTAATTATACTAAAAGACAAGCTGTTCAGTTATGGCTAATCAAAGTTGGACACAGGTTTCCTACCAGCAACTGGGATTCCAAACTGTATGATGTATTTGAGTTTCTGAAATCCTATGGGAAAATGTTAATGGCAGGTGCTGCTCTTGCCAAGTGACCTGCAGTGTGGTGTTACCTGACCTTGGACATGAAATTCTGAATGTCTGTGTGGAGTAGTTTCCTTGGCAGGGATGACAGTGTAGCTTCAGAGCAAGGCAGTAGCAACTTTACCTAAATTACTTCCTGGAAAATCAGGAATGACTTTTTCAGTCTTTCTGGATGGAAAGTGAGGATGCTCTCTTAGAAGGGGAGAGATGACTGAAGGGAGTGACTGGTGGAACTTACTAGTGCTTTACTGGGCAGTAGACAAAATAATCCAAGTGTTGTGCAGTATTATTATTTCCCTGCAGGACATCAGAGGTATTTTGGTGTAGATGTACTTAGATGCAGACAACTGCTAGTTAGGGGCCCTGCAATTTCTGATCATGCATGCAGTGTGTGTTTTCCCAATAACTCCTTGTCAGTTAACACCAGCTCATTCCCACAGATATTGAACTATTGCAACTTTCTTTTGCTACTTGACCTTGATTTTACTGTGACATCTGAAATATGCTTGGGTAATCCCATAACTGTGGCTTGCTTTGCCTACTTAGGAGTAGCTAATAATTTTTCTGTCTGAAAGGGAACAGTGCCTTACTTAGGCGCAAAGGAACAAGAGGTGTTTGGCAGATAAAGTGTGTCTCTGAATTGGCTGCCTCTGAATAAGTTACTGAAAGAGATAAAGTAAGAGTAAGAATTAAACCTGTAAAGTTTCCTTTAGTTCATGGACCTCCTTCCTATATAGGGAGGGCTGTCAGGTCATGTGCAACTTCTAGGGCAGATCTTTGAACTTGACCTGGTGACCGGTTTCCATAAACCAGACTTGCCATTTATTAAGGGTGGTGGTGTAGTTCCCTAGAACTCTCAACCTAGTGGGCAATAGCAGATATTAAGGGAGTGGAGGGCAAGAATATGCTCCTTCCTGGATTGATCTCTTTGCCCTGCAGGATTCCAGATGCATCATCCTAGATGAAAGGAGGGGAAACAGCTGTATCTGAGGCTGTTGCCTTTTCCATACATTAGTAATCTTAATTTGAAGAGCCAAACAGTGTTCGCTTGTCATTTGGTATTTGCAAGACTACAAATAACTGCTGTTTCTGCATATAACATCATCATTGTTCTTTGTCCGCTTAACAGCTATGTATTCATTGTTGGTGATGGCAAATGTTGCTGGAAGCATTGAAGATTATCAGTTTGTTTCAACTTGCAGTTGAAGAAACACAGGCTGAAGTAAATGTGTTTATGATCTGTTGGAACACTAGTTTTATTACAAATAAATGATAATGCCTGGGAACCAGAAAACTCTAACAGAACCTTTGTAGAATGCCCATACTTGCTCATGTGCAGATTCTTTATTAGGGCTCCCAAAGCTTTGACCTGAGGTGAAATTTCTTTTCAAACAGACCAAGTCTACCAAAAATAGGAATACAGTTTTCTGAACTCTGGGGAGGTACTGAGGGTTAGTGTTAGTGTACTGCCAAATGGTTTCTAAGATATGCTGGAGGCAGGAGGGAACAAACTTAATCTAAGGTTATGTTACTGTTGCTTTATGAAGTACTTAGGAAAGTCTCATTTTAATATACAGAGTGCTTAGTTATGTGATCTTAAAAATAAAAAAAAAAACAAAAACAAAGAAAAACCAAACTAAAGAACCCCCCCAAAAAAACCCAAACCCACACACATAAAAAACTCGAACCTATGAACTGAGCCCTGTGTTAGACTTATGGATATTTTGCCTTTTTTAGAAGGCAGTTGGTTTCAACAGCTGCTAATTTTGGGACTAGGCTTTCACCCATTTAAGAAAGATGATTGCTCGCCTGAGTATTAAGTGACTTGAAAGTCTGACTCTGCAAGCAGCAGCTTTGTTAACTATGACTTATTTACAACCGCACTTACTCATCCCTATCTCATCCTACCAGTATAGAAGTGTTCTTCTGAGAGAATGGAAAGAGCAAAGTGCTTGTGTGTAACTTAATCTAGCTTTTACTAAAGGGTTTTGGGGGGGAGAACTTCCAGCTATATCTTATCTGTGGTAATGGAGTAGTTATTTAGTTACTTCTTGTAACCCTGAATACTGTCTCAACCCTAGGAGACCAGCCCTCTCCCATATTTTGTGGCTGACTCAATGATGAGCAGGCTATTGTCTTGTTAGTGTTCAAGAGCTATGTTGGTGACTTTAGGCTGTTGACTTTATGATGATTTGATGTTTTTTAGGCTTACTGACCTGGTTCAACCACTGTAAATCAAGGATCACCAAAACTAACTGGTTCAGGGAACAAATTTATACTTTTATTAGTTAAATCCTGCTAGGTTATGGCATAAATGTAAAACCTTAGACTGTCTCTGAAATTACATTCTTGGTGTTAATATTGAAATAGACTATTCAGACTTGCAGTTCTAGGTCTAGGTGCTCTTCTAAGTAGTTTAAAGTCACTGATACATTCAGCTTTTCTTGAACAGGCTGAAAGCTTGAGTGGCAAACATTGGATTTTCCGCTGTAGATGTTATTGCTGTGGAACATCAGTAATATGATATGAGTCTTTATCCAAGTTCAAATGTAAACTAATGCTAGGCCGAACCTCATCTTGCTTTATTTTTCTTGCATGTTTAGCTGAATGCTTTTTGGTGTGTGATCAAATGTCATGTGCAAGTAAGATGCTTTATGTTCTGTCCTGCAAATGATGGCAGAAAGCCTTGCAGGTAAATTTATAGACATAATACAGATTGTATTTTATTTTGTATCTCTGTAGTTATAACCAAGGAATTGTTGCCTTGAAATACAGACAACATTTTTAAAACAATAGAACTATCAGTCAGACTGATGTGGTAGCTGAAATTTACTGAAGTTTTTCTTTGCAAGAAGTGTGCTGATAAGGTTTTTGTAACTGCATTGCCAGGTTTCCCACACTTTCTACTCTGGAAGAAACAAAGTCTTTCTGTAAAGAGTGGGTTGATGAATTTGTGGGATTTAAAACATAAGAAGTGTTAGATAAGACTTAATGAAGCATAGAAAGTGTGTTTTAGAAAGGATGATTACAAACCATTCTAGACTAAACATCAAAGCCAGTCTGATACTGAAGAAATACCTAATTCTTTTCTCATGGGTGGTAGTAAGCAGCTCCAAATTCTTTGGCATTTTGTAAGAATAGTAATGAATCTGTGCTTTCTCTTGAAGAGATAATTCAGTTGTGACACTGGTACATAGAAACACTAAACAATCTTTCCCCACTAGTAGACTGTTTGCTATTAAAACTGAGATAAACGGATGTGAGGAAGTAGAATTGAAGATGGTGACTTTGCATCAAAAAAGTGTTAAATTTGTTCATGCCTCAAATAAATTATGGTCTAGTTTTGATAAATGTTCTCCAAGTTATGGAAATCTAATGTTTTTGATTCATACTGGTGTTAAACATTCAGTGTTTATAAGTGCAATCTGAAGGTGGTGTTTTCCATGTTGTATCTTAGCAGCTGGTTGTGGGTTTAGCTATAAGTGCTGGAGTAGACAAATGAAATAGTGATCTAGAGTGGTATGTAAACTCACTTTTAGACCTGGCTTGTAGTGAGTGACTTTGAAGCAAACCATGTTGCCCTGGTTAAGTTAAAGGGGAAAAAAGTCTAAGAGGGTTGGGTAAATTGGTGGTGGGTATTGTCCCTGATAAACAACCAGTTACTGATGTTTTTTTTTGAGAACTGTCAGTGTTGTTCAGCACAAAAATGGTTGTTGTGAAGGCATCGTAATTCTGGGTAGCTCTTGGGTATTATGAATACAGCCTTTCAGGGGCCTCTCTGGTCAGTAAACAATATTATTCATGGTCAAGCACAATGCACAGCAGTCTGTCCTTGCAGTGTAAGCATATGGTGTCTCTACAAATGCTAGGTCAAGGTTGCTCAGGAGATAAAAATAGGTCAGTTATCTCTCAAACTGTACTAGCCAAACTTCTGATCAGAGCTGGCAGAAGTGTAGTAAATGTTTGTGCAATCTGCTTGTGGCCCACATGCATAGGAAAACCTTGAAGCTGTCTTAAAGCTTTTGCTGTAAATAACTTGTTATTGCATTAAGTGTTTTAATTTTCAGAATAAATATTTTGGCTTAATATTTCAGATGTCTCAGTGTCAGTACCACTGACAAAAAATACAAGGCTTTCAAGGTGCCACTGTCCTTTTTCAATTTCCTTTATTGTGTGCACATAATAACAGATTTCTGAATTTTTCAATGGTCTCTTAAATCAAAATATGAGAGTTGATGCTTTTTCCTTTTACTTAACACTGTAAGCCCTTTTAAATATTGCATGCTTAGGCTTGAAAGTGATGATGGAGAGTATCCTTTGAGATTGTGACAATACATATATGGCAAGTGTAGAGCTATGAAGTTCTGTTTCAGAATCCTCTTTATACTGCTACTTCCTCATTCTGTCACTCATGAGTTTGCAAGAAGGATCAGAAGGTGGCAGGAGGAACTGAAATTGCACATAAGCAATACGTTTCTCTCCATGTGTGCTGACCTGTGTGCCCTCACATGACAGTTTACCCAGTAATCATTTCGTTGTTTTGTGTGGAAAAGAAATATTTTCTAAATCATCTTATACTTGAAGATGCTTTTCAGGTATTGAATTAGATTTTTCTTAAGGAACTCTTATACTTGTTCTTAACTATAGACAATGCACTTCCTGTTTCTATATTGGGCAGGGAAGGGTGGGGAGGTGAGCTGAAGATCAGTGGTGATATGCACCATGTCAAAAAACGCATGTTTTTGTTAATGGGCATTTTATGTAGTACGTGCTGTTGGGAAGTTATCCAATCTGGATTGTAAGTGGCTTTTGGAATAGTAGCACATAAACTCTGTAATAGCGGAGGAATTTGGCAACTATTCCTTGCAGTTAATCAGTTATCTCATGTTAATTAGGTACGTCCACAAATGTGTATCTGGTATGGAGAATGTGGAGTTGCTTCCGGAGACAAGAGATACAACTGTGCTTATGATGGACCACCAATAGCACTACCAGAAGATGGCTATGACTTAATGCAGGTGAGCTTCTTTTGGAGGTCTGCTGCTTAATAAAAGAATAGTTCTCCTACCCTTGACAATTCTGTATTAGGTTCTGTTGGACCTGCACTGTGCCCTTTAGCTTTCTCATCCTGACTTGATGACAAAGCGAACAGATTTTCTCTGATTTCTCAGGTAGCTCATAGTTCCAATTGGGTGAAGGTAAGGTACCTCAGTTCCTTTTCAGAGATGTGAGAAGTCTCCATAGCATGTGATTAGGAGCTTTTACAGACATAACCTTAAATATAGGATTGGTCCACTTGTCTGCATAGTTTCCTCACTGGTTTGAGTACTCTTCAGTCAGATTGTTTTTTAAGACACTCCCAAACTATGATACATTCTGTAGTTGTGCCCTTTTGATCTCTAAAATACAAGACTAAACTGTTTTCCATCAGATGATCATTCCTGATCTCTCCTTAAATAGGAAGGCATTAACTGACACTTGTTCAAATGGAGCAAACTTGGACAAAATTAGCTGTGCCTAGTGTGAGATGGTATTTCCTTATCTGGGCTTGAGCTGCCAAAATGAACAAACCCACAGTCAAAAGAATTTGTATATTTGGTGCACAGTATAGGATGATATTGCCGGACTTGCCTTCTGGCATCTGATAGTTCAAAACTTTAAAGTGTACAGTAACTATAGCATTAAAGGAGGGGTTTACTGGTGGCAGGAGTGACTTAATTAATTATGTTGGTGAGCTAACTACTGTTATGTACTGTTTGTGAAGCCTTAATGTACAGTTCTTGTATGTTACTATCAATTATACTTGTATTAAATGCATTTGTCTCTTCTGTAAACTGAACACAAAATAGCTCTTCCAGATAATCAGTGATTTTGTGGTTAGTGGCTTGTCTTCTGAGACTTTAGAATCTGATACTATCCGGAAGGAGTACTAGAGGATAAGCTGCAGGAATACTTTCAACTTGGATAAACGTGTTGTCCTCTCACCAACAGACTCTCAAATGCCATTTATCATTCTATATATAGACTCTGGTGACTAAAGATCATCTGAAGGAGCTTTTTAAAAGGAAGTGCTGCCTTGAATAAAAGAAAAAAGTGATTCTTCTCTCTAGTCTCTAAACAGCAATCTTTTTTGCCAGACTGTTTTTTTTTCCTATGCATCTCCCACAGCAACAGCTACTGTCTTCTGAAATATGTTGGAGCAGAACCTATAACTATAATAAGTTCTGAAGTCTTAAACATGCTTTTTCTTCTTTCACTCCTGATCTCAATATTGTTTTTTTAAGGAACTTTGTCCAGGTTTTTTCTTCGGCAATGTTAGCACTTGCTGTGATGTTCATCAGCTTCAGACTTTGAAAAATAACTTGCAGCTGCCTCTGCAGTTTCTCTCCAGGTATGCTAATGAAGTAACTAGTTTTGTAACAGAATAACAAAGCACATTTAAACTCTTCAAGAGATTGTAGGAAAGGTGGTAATTTCATTTAAAGGCTTATTGGAGCATGCTCTTTAAGCGACTTCCTCATCCATATCAGGAGGCTGTAATGTCATGAAACACCTGCATGCAGTCTGGATTGAGTTAGCTGAGTTAGAATACCCTTAGTTTACCTCAAGCTACTGTGTCTAACAAAGCCTTCAGAAGAGGGTAATATGAAGTACTGTTTGGTCCTGTTCTAACAGGAGACCTGGTAAGAAGCAGTTAAGTTTTTCATAAAATTCTATTTATATCTATTTGAGGTAGGCAATTTTGCTGGTGAATTATGGTGCTTAAAATTGCTTATCTGTAGCATCAACAACTAATGTTGTATTGCTGATTAAAAACTTGCAATTTTGAATATTTTGTTCCATCAGTCTGAGCAGAATGTTTACTCTTGCAAGGTATACCTGACTTGACCTATATAGATGGCATCTTTACCTCTTAATCTGATTGCTGTTCATTGACTTTCCTACCCAGGTGTCCATCGTGTTTTTACAACTTGATAAATCTCTTCTGTGAACTGACTTGCAGTCCAAATCAGTCTGACTTTTTGAATGTTACAAGCACCATACCTTATTATGATCCAGTTTTAAAAGAGAACAAAAGTAGCATTACAGAGCTGCAGTACTTTATTGGAGAACGCTTTGCAAATGGTGAGTAAACAGTATGTTAATTTACCTTGGCCTTTGTCAAGGTAACAAGACCAGTGCTTTTTTAAGAAGAATTGAGAGGGGGAAAGATCTGACTGTCTTTTTTAAAGTTTGAGTCATCACATAGGTAACAGTAGTTCCCTTGAAAACTTCTGGAATGCTAACTTCTGCATGGGTAGGGGACATTACATTGACACTGTTAATAACGGTGTTTTAAAGACTCAACAAGGCCTGAATATCTCTACAAATGGTTAATAGCTGTTAACCATGATGACTTTAACTTCAGAAAAAACAAAGTTGTTGCCAAGTACTCAATGTCCAAAGCCTACCTGATACTAAAACGGTCTGGCAAGTATGATAGTAAGTGTACACAGTGCACTATAATAGGCTCTCTAGGAGGCACTCACTCCTCTTGAAATGGACTGTTTTATTCCTTTGTCAAAATCAAAGATATTTTAAGAGAACAATAAATTTCAGTTGTATTTTGATTTTGTAGCAAGCTTAAATCATTAATTCAGTCTTTGTATGCTTTTTGCAGTAACCTTCAGTCAAATTATGAGACACTTGAAAGTCATATGGCCTACAGGTCAAAAGTACCTTAAATGTTGGTCATAACTTTCCCTGAAAATAACTTAGTATAAAGTAGTGTTACCTCTCAAGCAGAAAAGTGTGTTCTGGCATAATGCAGATTTGGGTGGCTTACTCAGAGCAAGGTAGCTATAACAAAGCATTGCAACCTTGAATACTATAAATACAACTGAATCCTTTTGTCTTGAAAGCTGTAAGTATGTTCTTGGAACTTGGTGAGTCTGTAATATTGGAGATACTTGGAATGCTCACTCAAATTATAATGTTGGTTTAATGACTCTTCTGTCTTCATTCACTTATTCCTAGCAATGTATAATGCCTGCAAAGATGTGGAGGCTCCATCAAGTAATGTTAAAGCACTGGGGTTGCTGTGTGGGAAGGATGCCAAGGACTGCAATGCAACCAACTGGATTGAATACATGTTTAGTAAAGACAATGGACAAACTCCTTTCAGCATTATTCCTATCTTTTCAGGTAAGAAACTGAATAGTCCTTGCCTTTGAAACCTCTATCAAAGGCTGTGTGCTGTGGCTAGCATATTAATTTATTAAACAGCTGCCCAGCAGTGAATATCTGCAGTCAGAGGCTTCCAGAGCAATGTAAGATCCACTTACCTGTTTTTGATTTCTGCTTGGAAGTCATACTTGGTGCTTTCTTTGTATACAGCTTGCTACTGTATAGATCTCTAAAACTTACTAGTGATGGACTGAGCTTAGGCAAATGGCTAGCTTGTATTACTTGGGAAATTGGCAGTACCCTGATCCTTTGGGATTTGTTTGTAAGGAGATTGTTGCACACTGTGCAATCTGAACAGATAAGGAGGATGACAGATCATTACTGGGATGATAGAAGTATGTGCTTATTACTTTTACACCCTGAAGTGTTATAAGCATGACCAGTCATTTAATTAGTAGTAATATATAAATAACTGGTATGGAAAAGGCAGTGGCTTCTTCATCTGTAAGGCCAAGAAATGCTCTGTATAGAGGCTATGGGCTTTCATACCAAGGGTTAACTCACTTAACTGTGAAGGTCTGAATTTTTCCTGGTAGTAAACTGGCTCTGCAACTTGTGATTTGTCGTAGATGTTCCTGTCCATGGCATGAATCCTATGAATAATGCTACCAAAGGCTGTAATGAGTCCATGGATGATTCAACAGGACCATGCAGCTGTCAGGACTGTTCAATTGTTTGTGGTCCAAAACCTCAACCCCCTCCATTGCCTCCTCCTTGGCTATTGTTTGGTTTGGATGCTGTGTATGTGATCATGTGGATTTCCTACATGGGCTTTCTGCTCATATTTTTTGCACTAGTTTTTGGAGTGTGGTGCTACAGGTAAAGCATTCAAAATACTCAGCTCTGCAAGTCACTTGTTTTTCCCTGAAAACTTTCTTTGCCCAGGTCAGGTGCTTGTTGTCTCTACTACTCCAGCCAGCAAAAAGTTATGTTCTGTGGTAGATGCTTACACTTACAGGGAGTGTTCTGACTCCTAAAACTATCTGGTGGAAAGTGAATGCAGAAGTTGGTTTAGCGGATTCACAACTCCCATAGCATCCCTAGCTACAGGATCAAGTACACTGGTGTCCAACTTTCATGTGCAAGTATGCAAAAAGTCTGGGGAATGCATATTCATAACAAAGCAGTCAGTGCTGTATTGGAAATGAAGTCATGAATACTCTCCCCTAGGCTCCTATTTTGAAAAATATTAAATGGAAGCTAGGCTTCCAGTAACTATAGCATATCACCCTTGATCACATGGCTGGAACACCTCTCCTATGAAGACAGGCTGAGAGAGTTGGGGCTGTTCAGCCTGGAGAAGGAAAGGCCCTGGAGATACCTCAGAGCAGCCTTCCAGTACCTAAAAGGGGCCTACAAGAGAGTTAGAGAGGGACTTTATACAAGGGCATGGAGTGATAAGAAAAGGGGCAATGGCCTTAAGCTGAAGGAGGGTAGGTGCAGATTAGATATTAAGAAGAGATTCTGTACTGTGAAGGTGATGAGGCAGTGGAAGAGGTTGCCCAGAGAGGCTGTGGACTCCCTATCCCTGAAAGTGCTCAAGGCCAGGCTGGATGGCACTGAGTAATCTGGTCTAGTAAAAGGTCTCCCTGACCATGGCAGGGGAGTTGGAACTGATGATCTTTAAGGTTTGCACCCTGAACCACTCTATGATTCTATGATCAGGAAACTGAAATTGCTCTATAATAAGAGTTAAGTCTATGTGGAAAAGGATAGTGGGTACAACTGACCAACATGAAATTGTAGGTGTGTTTGAGATGTCTGGTGTGTAGCCTAAAACATCCTGCCATAATTGGAGGTCTGGTTAGATTAGCAGGAGGATGCTGTTGAATTTAGCTCCTGCTCTGAGTATCAGGAATGGATATAAGCAATTTAGTTCTATTGTAAGTGTTCTGTGCTATAACTTGCTTGTCTTCAGGACAGGAAGAAAGTACCTTATTTTCCTTTTTTCCTCTCTTCCTCATTTCTTCAGGCTAAGTATGTGTATCTTAAGCATTTTGACTAATAAAGCAGAATATTTCTAATGTAAAAATCTCTTACAAATGTTATCTCTCTGTTATGGTCAATTTAAAGAGACTCTCTATGCTGTTAATGCTGCTGATCTTTTAAATATGCATAAACTACCTGTGCTTGATCTAAGCTGGAAACATTTATTAAGACAGCGGAAATTACTGTGTTTTGTTCCAAAGCATCATAAAGCTGGAGATTACTGTTCTTCAGTGGCTGGGTGTAGGGGGAACGTGACACCTGTAGATTCTGGAGGAGCCAAATTTCAAATTTACTAGTAGCGTTGAACTTCATTCTTTCTGTACAAACAGTAAAGACGTTGTTTTGAGTAAGAACGTTAACGTAGCTTTTTCTCTTGCAGGAGGCGGCACTTTGTCTCAGAGTACACACCAATTGACAGCAATGTAGCCTTTTCTGTGAATTCCCACCGTGACAACGGTATGTCTTGGATAAGAGTGAGAGGTTTATCAGAAACTTGGCTTGAGTGCATCCCCTTCTTGTGGATGGGCTCTGGAACTTTAGCTTTGTTAGGCCATATAATCCATTCTTAGAGGGCTTTATTTCAGTCTTTTGACCAGTAACTCTCTTTTTTTAGAGCAGTACTTAACCCTATTTTGCTGGGTACACAGTTCATGGATCTAGCTATGCTACAAGGAAGTTCTGGAGGGCTTTGTAGTAGGAGATGGGAAGGGCAACACAATGCTAAAATCAATTTAGTCGTGTTTTGACTCATCCATGTATCCATTTAAAGCATGCTATGAAAGAATTGTAGTTTAATTTACATAGCAACTGAGATTGCTCATTTTATTGATTTATTTTTTTTTAAATATATATATTTTAGCTGCTTCCTGCCTTTATTTGCTGCTTCTGTCAAAGACAATCTTATATTAGAAGGGGCAGTGTTAGGTACAAGCTGGTTTCTGCCCCCTTGACCTTGGATTGGTCACAGGGTCTGACTGTCAGTGTAGACATAGCTTCTGGTGCTTACTACAGACAGCTAGAATAAAATTTTGTCTTTCCTAGTGGATTCAACAAAATGTTGGTTAACTGACTTCTCAAACAGTGACTGTTTACTTCTTGTTCTTGCAGGGAAAATTACCTGCAGTGAAAGGCTTGGTGAAAGGTTTGAGAATGGCCTGAGGATGACATTCACATCATGGGGGGCTTTCTGTGTCAGAAATCCACGTCCTGTTATCCTCTTCTCTGTGGTCTTCATTGCAATGTGCTGCTCAGGCTTTGTATATATTAAAGCAACTACAAACCCTGTAGATCTCTGGTCAGCCCCAAGCAGCCAAGCTCGCAAGGAGAAGGAATACTTTGACAGACACTTTGGGCCTTTCTTCCGTACTGAACAACTCATTATTCAAGCACCAAACAGCCGCCCGGACACCTATTCACCTTACCCATCTGGAGAAGATGTACCTTTTGGGCCTCCACTTACCAAAGACATTCTCCATCAGGTAATTTGGACTTTCCAAGAACAAAGACCTAAGCATACCTAACAGGTATAACCACATGGATTTGGCTTCCATCTCCATGTTATGCGTCCATCGAGACGTTCACTAGATATTCATATTAAAAATCCCAGCCTTGCTATAAACTTTTTGCTGAAAACCTTTCTGTTAGAGAGACTTGCAAGCTAAGTCCCAGTAAGTATTCTTAGTATTAGCACAGGAATGATATTTTGTAATGTGCTTCTGTTGACACGTGCCACTGTCTCTGGGAACTTACAGGAATACAGCATGCACTTAAATCCTACCTTGCAAGAGAAATGCTTTCTTGTGCTACTCTTAAACTGTGGTTTGGTTTTTTAAAGGTACTGGATTTGCAGGATGCTATTGTCAACATAACTGCTTCTTTTGACAACGAGACTGTAATGCTGAAGGACATTTGTCTGGCTCCTCTTGCTCCCTACAACAACAACTGCACTATACTGAGCGTACTCAACTACTTTCAGAACAGCCATTCTGTCCTAGATCACACTATTGGGGATGAGTTCTTTGTCTATGCTGATTACCACACTCACTTCCTATACTGTGTTCGGTAAGCAGTACAACTACATGTTTTTTCAAACTGTAGACCAACTAGGCCTTTGTCTTGCTGGCAGACAAAACTAGCTAGTTCTCACTGCCCTCTTGAACATTTTCCTACCCCTTTTTAAACTTGCAATACTATATGGAACTGCAGGTTAGTATAGGATTGCTTCTGTTTGTGTCTTAGTACTTCAGCAGGAGTTGGATTTTAATCAAGTTGCCAGTTAAACTTGGTTTGGTACAGACACTGACTCTGGTTTACCTTAAACATGTTTTCAACACTTCTGAGGAATTCTGTAACAGATGACAGTTTCTAAGCTTTCACTTCAATTCATAGTTCAGTTGGATAGAAGCTACTCCTTGTCTCAGAGGCTATAAGGCACATGCCTTTAAACTGTGTTTAAATTCAAAGCAAAGGTAGCACAAAGGCAACGTATCATTAGCAGTCTTACCTCCTCTTTGTCTTGATTATCAGTTATAGCACAACAACTTTTAACTTTTTTATGCTGTGCCTCAGTTGTCAACAATTATTGCTGGTTATCTCCTTAGGGCTCCAGCATCACTGAATGACACAAGCATGCTTCACGATCCCTGCTTAGGAACATTTGGTGGACCTGTATTTCCATGGCTGGTGTTGGGAGGATATGATGGTAGGTGACAAAACAGTATTGCAGATTAAGTCTTGAGAGTACATACCTGTGTAATGTCCTTGGTGCTAAAGGTGCATTCTCATTTAACACAGATGTTTAAATGTACTCCAGAGAAACTGGAGTTTTGTTCAACTTTTGGTAAGTAAGGGTGTTTTAAGTAAGTTTTCAGTAGGCCAGTGCTGAGAATGGAGGCAGACTGCTCAGAAAGTGCAAAATGGAAGCAGTCTGTAACTAGAACATACTGGTCAACAGGATAAATGTTTGGGGCCTACTAAAAGATCCCTAATTTCTGAAGACTAGATAAAAACATGAAGTAGCTCAAGTTGACACGGTATGTGTATTTTGCTTTGAGTTAGAATAGTTTTGTCACTGATCTGATAAAACAGTTAGGAATAGATTAAGATGTTCACAAAGGAAATTCTTCCATTATTACTCTGAAGCCAGAATTTTGTTCAAGCAATTAATCTAATTAAACGTAACTTGGTAGTACACTTGTGTTTGGTATATCTAAAACAGTGCTTCAAGGCAAGCACTTCTTGATTAAAGTGTAGGGGGTTTGTACTTGCTTTGAGTAAAATCTAAGTATGCAAGAGGCAGTGTTTAGGAAGCCACATCTTATTTCTCATTAGATGGAAAGTCATAAGCACTGGTTATGACTTGTCTAACCAGTGCAACAATTTAATGTTGGTGTCATGAGCATGGTAAATTATGAATAATTACTTTTGAATACAATCTGCAGTGCTTATCAGCTTCTGTTCTCATGTCAGTAGTGTTTGAGAATTCAGTGGTGTTAAATGGAGTTGTAGGGATGGGATTGCTTTGGACAATGCTAATTTTAAATTTACTTGTATCTAGTATACTAGAATATAGGCTCTACTTCTTAATGCCAAATGATTTTTTTTTTTCCCTCTATAGATGATAACTATAATAATGCTACAGCTCTTGTGATTACTTTTCCTGTCAACAACTACTACAACGACTCAAGAAAGCTAATGAAAGCCTTAGCATGGGAAAAAGAGTACGTAGTCTTCCTGTATTCTGAAATGTGTATGTTACTTAAAGCAGCTTTAAATGTATATACGTGAAAAGTACCTGTACTGTACTGACAGTTTTTTAGTATAACTACAGGGATGTTTTGAGAGGAGCAAAACTGGTTAAAAACAGACTGTGCTGGTCATAAGCCCTTCACTTTATCTGGCACACTTCATTTGCTTCGAGGATGTAGGTTCTGGTCCTGTTAGTGACCATCTAGTCTAGTAGTACTTGCTGCTAAGTAACTTTACATATATTTGATTTACTTTATTGTGGCTAAAATGATAGAGGTAGACTCAATTATCTACTGAACCTTAAGCATGAGTGGAAAGGTCCAGCATGATCCTGTGATTTTTAACATTTAATTTTTAAAACTGTCATCCAGAGGAGCATCTAAAGCTTTCATCCCCTTCACCATCTTGAAGAGCTGATGTTGGCTTACACAAGTCAGCTGCTCTGGCTAGCAGTTCAGATAAAAACTACTATACTAAAAAGTTTGAGACAAAGGTAAAAGCATGACAAGAATCTGCTTGTGTAACAAGCACCTCTCAAGCTGGGGAACTGAAACAAGGGCTAATTAATTGTTCCAGTCCTGTAAACAAGCTGCAATCACCTTTCAAGTCTGTAATCCTAGGTTTAGCTTTGAGGAAACTTGCACTTAGTTTGAAATAACTTATGCTAGATATACCCTATTTGTCCTCAAACTCTGGAGAGAACATGGAAAGTATTTCAGCATAGTGTATTTCTAGTGCTTGGAGTAGAGTTCTAGGTATATGTAGCCAGCACCTCTCTTTTTTTAAAAATGAGGAAGCTCCCTCAAAGTACTGTCTGGCCATAGTGTACTCTTGTACCACACAGATGATGTAAATTTGCCATCAACTGGCTTCCATGTATTTCTAATAGAAGATGTTTTGTCTTTTGAAGTGTGACTGACCTCTTGGTTTTGTTTTTTAGATTTATTAACTTTTTGAAGAACTACAATAATTCGAACTTAACTATATCATTTACTGCTGAACGGAGTATTGAAGATGAAATCAACCGGGAAAGCAACAGTGATATTAGTGTTGTGTTGATAAGTTATCTTGTTATGTTTGTGTACATCTCCATAGCTTTGGGACATATCCAGAGCTGTAGAAGACTGCTGGTATGTGTATAGTTTTCATTGCTATAAAGACTGAAGCTGTAGCTTGCTGATAGCTTTAAGTGACTTAAGTATTTTTGCAGAATGCTCATGTTCAATTTTGTATTAGAGCATCGAGTCTTCCTTGGGCAGGAGTTACAGGGAACATCATTCTTGTCATACTTGATAGTTCATGTGTTCTTCATAGTCTCAACTAAGTATTATCACTTGAGATGCTCAAGATGTACTGAGTTAACTTCAGCTTTAAGACTTGTAACTTCAAGTTTGATTTTTTTTTTTTTTTTAAATATCTGGTTCTTCAAACGAACCAGAAAAGTAAGTTTGCTACTAACTACACTAAATGTAAGAATATGGCTTTTACCTTTGCTATAATCTGTCTTGTGTGATGATGCTTGTTCAGTTGACAGTCAGTACACCTTCTTTTAGGTGGATTCGAAGATTTCTCTGGGCATTGCAGGCATCCTGATTGTACTGAGCTCAGTAGCGTGTTCTATAGGCATTTTCAGCTACTTTGGAGTCCCACTGACACTGATTGCGATAGAAGTAATTCCTTTCTTGGTGCTGGCTATTGGAGTGGACAACATCTTCATTATGGTTCAGACACTTCAGGTATATATTCTTTCATACAGATTCTTCTAAAAGTGCCTGTCATTTTTGAGGGCTGTAAACTTGAACCGGAAAGTCTCCTGCATTCCAGAGCTTAACTCAATCTGAGCAGCTCTGGACTCTCGGAGAATATCTAGTGCTCTTGAAGAGAGCCAAGACTCTATATACATTCTACCTTCACAATCCCCCCACCCCCAGGTTAAAAGTCTCTGCCTTTTCTTACTGCTGGCTGATACAAAAAGATTGTACAACTTGACTGCTATTTTGATCGCTTTTAAGTTTAGCATATTGTGAGCAGTAATCACAAACTAAACTACATGCTTAAGACTAGGGACTTCTGACACCAAGTCCTAGTGTGTAATCAGCTTCTGAATTTGACAGGCTCAATAACCCACTGAAACTGGCACTGCTTCTGGCAAGTGTGTAGTTTTGGCTGAAGTACTCAACTTAGTACTAAATTTTAAATTCAAAGTAAGCTAAGAGGTAATGTTCATAGTGCTCTTGTTTTGGAGAATCTCAGCTGTTTAATGCTTGTTAATGTGGTGAAAACAATAAAAGATAGTTTGTGATACTGAAAAGTTTTGAGGTTTTTTTTAAAGCCATATGAAATAGCTTCCTAAATTGCATGATTCCTAATTATTATACATTATTGCCTTAAAACAGAGAGATGAGCGCCTTCAGGGTGAAACTCTGGATAAACAGATTGGCAGAGTCTTGGGAGATGTGGCACCCAGTATGTTTCTCTCATCTTTTTCGGAGACTGTGGCATTCTTTCTTGGTAAGTTTTCCTTAATATTTGAAGATCAGGGCCTTATACCTGTGTGTTGCAAGAATAAATGCAAAACTAAAGTATAAAAGCAAAGTAAGAATTTGTATAGGAAGTCTAGCTTAGTTGTTCATTGCTCTAAGCAAGTTAAACTTCTGCTGGGGATAGGCATGGTGGTACTTTTGAGTCTGGCACAGTTAAAAACATCCATTTCTGAATCTGTCATGCTTTTCAGTATGAAAGGCTGGAGCATTTTACTGACTTGCAGTGATTGACAAGTCTAAATTTGACTTTAGATCAAATGTCAAGGTGTATGAACTTCTATATCACACTTAGTCATCTTGCCACTGCTTGGAAAAATGCCCCTGTGACAGAATATGTTTGAGGTTCATTTTACAGTACATGTTAGAGGTGTTGTAACCCTACAAGTATAATTTGGCCCTCTTTCATTATGGACTTGATCATCTGGAGTGCAATTTGTCACTGGTCCAACTTGCATTGGAGTGGCTTAATACTGGAGCAAGGTATTGCATGCCAGTACTCCTTAACTTCCCTCTTACACAGTCTGCATGTACTTTTGGAGTTAAGAAATGTCTTAAAACTGGTCACTCCTTTGCACAGCCTTAATGCTGTTAATCAGGTCAAAGACAGCAGCTGTAGCCAGGCTCATATCAAATGTTTTCTTTGCTCTGAAGAGAAAGGCTTTGTCCTGCTAAAAGGCTAGCACCTAAATTAGATATTTGTCTAGAAAATGCTCAGGGGTTTCTTGGAGAAGGGAGCTTGCTTGACAAACTTGGTTGCTTCCTTCAGGGACACTGTCTACGATGCCAGCAGTTCGCACATTCTCCCTTTTTGCTGGAATGGCTGTGCTCATAGACTTTATTCTTCAAGTTACTTGCTTCGTAAGTCTCCTGGGCTTGGATATTAAGCGTCAAGAGGTGAGTATAAATGCACCTGTAAATACAGTGTAATGGGGATGATGACATCCACAGAAATGCACTAAATCTGGCATTTAATCCATTTTTCAGGGGAATAGGCTGGATATTCTGTGTTGCATCAAAAGCAGTGAAGAAACGGGTGGAGTCCAGCGTTCCGAGAGCATGTTATTTCTGTTCTTCAAAAATCTGTTTTCTCCATATCTGCTTAAGGATTGGATGAGACCAATAGTAGTATGTATACTCTGTTTCAAAAAATCTAAACTTGAGCAAAAGTGTAGCAAGCCTGAAGGCCTAAATAGGGAAGAAGAATCTTCAATACAATGAAACAAATGAAGCCTCTAGTATTTTTGCTTTCAGCACTAGTATAGAAATAAGCTTTTGTAACTGCAAGAGTAATGAGAATACACAGAGGCATGATCATCCAAAGCCCAGGTTTAGGAGCTGCATTACTGACAATTGAATTACTTTAGTCCTATGTAAAAAACAAGTGCCTGTTGGCTCTCACACTGCATTAATCTAGAATGTTGTTGCTGAATCCATGATTCAGTTTGGAGTTACTGTACTTATTTACGGAAGGTAAGGATGAATTTCCTTATGGTTCCAAAGGGAACTCTGAGTAGCTAGGTTTTACTGCCTGTAAACTGTAGTACTAATTACTTAGCACTGTTGTATTAAACCTGGCTAGCATACCTAAACTAGAGCCTCTTTGCATGGTTCCTATTAGCTTAGTAAATGACTCCTATTGCTTGTTGTTTCTGTACAGTTCTCACTTCCATGGATTTGCTTTTTTGCAGATAGCAGTGTTTGTGGGTATCCTGTCATTCAGTACAGCAGTTATGCACAATGTAGAGATTGGACTGGATCAGTCTCTCTCAATGCCAGATGTAAGTCCTATGATCGTGTCACTGTTCAGCAGTTTGTGGCTGAATTGAAAACATTGATGTCTTGTTGTGCTCCCTTAACATCATATAATAACTCAAAACCTTCCCTTTAAGGACTCCTATGTAATAGATTACTTCAACCACATCAGCAAGTACCTGCATGCGGGTCCCCCTATCTACTTTGTCCTAGAAGAAGGACACAACTACACCTCTTTGGAAGGGCAGAACATGGTGTGTGGTGGAATGGGATGTAATAACAATTCACTTGTCCAGCAAGTCTTCAATGCTGCGGAAATTGGTAGCTAGTAAGTCTTTCATGCCTGTCTCTGTGTAGTTGCATGGAAAAAAGTGTAGCTGACCAGTGTGTCCTTCTGATTTAGTTCAGACTTAGCTGTTGGTTGTACAACTGACACTCTATTGTATTTGCATTATACTGTGGTTTGGGGAGGGAAGGGAATGGAAGAAGCTGTGGCAATCTTCTAGAGCTAGCTGAGCATTACAGCTCTTGGATGGGTTACTGGAGCATGGGAATATATAGAGAGCTAAGTAGCTTGGATGAGAATGAGTTGACATGGCATAAGTTCGCACTGGAGAGATCAAGGGATATGCTCTGGAATGAAGTATGAAATTACTGATGATGGATATGTTGCATTATTTTTATTAGCACAAGGATAGGCTATGCCCCATCATCCTGGATTGATGACTACTTTGACTGGGTGAAGCCACAGTCATCCTGTTGCAGAGTCTACAATACCACTGGACAGTTTTGCAATGCTTCAGGTATTAGCATCCATCTTGTTCCTAGGGGATTAGCTTGGTTTATAAATTTCACAGCCAAAACACTTTATCATGGTATGAGTCAGGTGAACTTACTGCAAGCGGGCACCTCTTCAGTTGCCCTCTAATTTATTTGAACTGCTGTTTGAGTGAACTTTAATATTGTACTGGAATGCTGCAGGCTGAAGACAAACAGCCTACTTAGACAACTAATGTAACTTGCTATAAAAATTTTGGTCCTTCTACTGGTTTCATTAGAGCACACAAACTTAGTGCTCTGGTTTTGTCCGGGTCCTTCAGTTTGGTGTAATTCTCATCGGGTCTAATGTAGATAGTGCACAAGTAACAGAGTTCTCTGTTAGCCCTTGCTTTAGTAGTAATAAATAAAAATAAAGGACTATAGGTTTTATACAGAATTCCAGGGCTGATCAGTTAGTTCATCATTAAAAATGCTTTTTATGGAATTGTATCCTGTAATATTGCAAGTCAGAAGTTACTAGTGCTAGGACAAAGAATGCTTGATCCTGTAGCTGACATTCTTCCTGTATTTCTTCAGTCACTGATCCATCATGCACTCGTTGTCGACCACTGACTCAAGAAGGCAAGCAGAGACCACAGGGCAAAGACTTCATGACCTTTTTGCCAATGTTCCTATCAGACAACCCAAATCCTAAATGTGGCAAAGGGTAAGAGTCTTCTTTTATAGATCTCGCTTAGACCAGTGTGTCAAAGATACTTGCTTTAGATTTATGTCTGCAAGATTGAGTATCTAGTGTCCCCCTAAAAGGCATACAAACATTGACATCTCACCTGTTCTGTAGTACTTTCTGAAACAAAACTGGAAAAACAAATGCATCATCAACTAAATGGAACAGCAGCTTTCCCCTGTACAATGAGAAACAATTTCTGTCATCAGTCTCTTCTGGAATGTCCTATGCAATCCTGAAATGTGTGGTGCTCTGAAGCTTTTATAGTTTTGGAAACTGCCAGAAACAACTAACAGCTGTTCTGCGTTAGCTCCCGAATGGCACCTACAAGTGGGCTGGAGGAGAACTATTTACAAGGGTATATGTAGGGATAAAACAAGAGTGAACAGCTTTAAAATGAGAGGATAGGTTTAGATTAGATGTTAGGAAGAAATTCTGTGAGGGTGATGAGGCACTGGAACAGGTTGCCCAGAGAAGTTGTGGATGCCCTATCTCTGGAAGTGTTCAAGGCCAGGTGGGATGGGGTGTGAGCAACCTTAGTCTGGTGGAAGATGTCCCTGCGCGTGGTGGGGGTGGAACCAGATGATATTTATGGTCCCTTCCAACCCAACCCATTTTATGATTCTATAAGATTATAAGTTATAAAAGCTAATAAATTTGAATGATGCTGACACTTGACATCTAATATGTCACTATGTTTATATAGAGGACATGCTGCGTATAACTCTGCTGTCAACTTTATAAACAACAAATCTGATGTTGGAGCTACTTATTTTATGACTTACCACACTGTACTGAAAACATCATCTGATTTTATTGATGCTATGAGGAAAGCTCGGATTATAGCAGATAACATTACTGAGACCATGGGCATCAAAGAGAAGAACTACCGGGTATTTCCTTACAGGTATGGTTAGATCTTTCTTGCCTTGGTGACAAATACTTGAGCAACTGAGAAAAGGTGCTGGCTAATAACATATTAGAGACTTGAGTATTGAGTTTTGTCTAACACAAGGTAATGCAGAGATTCTGGAATTTCTAGTAAAACCAGAAAGATACATTCTATGTCCATATCACTGACATCTCTCTACTGTGGTTGATAATAACTAACTTAAATCAAGAAACCTGTTGTTCATGACAAAGGTAGCTCTGGCTCCATTTTGGGCGTTTCCTAGCTTTCACAGTTGGATTTAACAGTTCAAACATAAGCAGATATGTTGACCTGGGTACTTGCAAGTTGTAATATGAAAGTATTGACTTCAAACAAGTTATTTAAATGCCAAGCAAATGCAGCAGGGAGGTCAAGTGTAAGAGTACCGTAATGAAATAGAGTTGGAATTGGTATCTGTACAGCTGAAATACTGATTTCTTTGCATCAAAGAATCCTATCCATACTTACAGTCTGTCCGCAGTAGCTGCTGCTACTGCATACCACAATGGTTCTCAGGACCTACTTTCTGGTATCTATTAGCTGCTTATGTTGAAGTGTGGGAATTATCCTGACTTCCAGACACAGCCTTTATTTGAAGTGTTAGTAAGGAGTTGCCAGTGTTCTGTTGGAGTCATTCCACTGATATAAGGAAGTCAGTTCCTGATGGTGAGTTCTGTAAGAGTGGGAAACTACTTTATCCTTAGCATAGAAGTTGATCTAGTATTAGCATATAGCAGCGAAGATGGCTAACAACAACCTCTCTTCTTTCCACAGTGTGTTTTATGTCTTCTATGAACAGTACTTGACAATTGTGCACGATGCTATCTTTAACCTCTGCATCTCCTTGGGATCAATATTTTTGGTGACAACTGTGCTGCTCAGTTTTGAAATATGGGCTGCTGTTGTAGTTTCAGTAACTATTGCTATGATAATCATCAACATGTTTGGAGTGATGTGGCTCTGGGGCATCAGCTTGAATGCAGTTTCATTAGTAAATCTTGTCATGGTAAGTCAACAAGACATCCCTCTGCTTCTGTTTCCAAGTCTTGAACAGTTCTGTGTCCTAAGTATATACTCATAATACTGAGCAGTATTTCACTACTGAACTTCGACAGGCATTTGAACAATACTGGAACTATCTTAATACACAGGTTTGTTCTGACAACTAGCCCTAGTTGTCATAAGATACTGCAATTGAACTGTAAGCTACAGTGCATCTGGTGGCGGTCATTTCAGTTCTGCAGCAACAGCTGTATTGCTGCTGTATAGGCCAGGTGCTGCTCCATATTAACACAGGTTGTTTGTGCTGAAGGTGAGGATACACAGGTTCACATTAGGGCTTCTGCTCTATTTGTGTTCTACAGAGTAGATATGGGACATACTAGCACGAGTATTGTTCCAGCATAAATGGAAGAAATCATGTGGGCAAAGAGTACCTTAGTAAAACACTCCAGAACTAGCTCCAGCAAGCAGCTATTAGTTGCTCTGGCTTACCATGCTCTCTAGAGGTTTGTGGCAGGTCTGAGAAAGTTACAAGAGTAAACTGTTGGCCCATGTTACAATTAGGTGTATGTTCAAGCAAATCTGTCTACTAGACAAGGCTAAAATTAGCCTTAGTCAGTAAATGACTAAGCAGCTGAACTGTTACAGTATCAAATCAGGATGTATATGATATTGTTTTTCTAAAGCAATGTTATTGCAGCTATAATAGCTGTGAATGGATTTTAGTGTTCAGTATTCACTGCACGCCTGTACTGAAGCCAGCTTGCTTCCACATCAAGAAACTTTGTTTTGGAGGTCAAATCTTGTATCCTGCTTCCTGTTTGATTGTCTGTTGGTGGTAGAACACAATGCAGTACCTGCAACAGCCTCTGGAAAGCAACTAACACTGAACTTGTAACTTCCCATACCATTTTAACCCTGGGGACTGATCACAGCTGCTAGGAACCTTTCTAGCCTTACAATCCTGAGTAGAAACCTTGCCAGCAAAGTGCTTATCTAAATGATGTTTCTGTGTATGTTTCTCTTAACTCTCCAGAGTTGTGGTATCGCGGTGGAATTCTGCAGTCACGTGACAAGAGCATTCACTGTTAGTACTAAAGGCAGTAGAGTGGAGCGTGCAGAAGAAGCTCTGTCTCACATGGGCAGTTCAGTAAGTATCTACTATATGGGGACAAACAAGTAGCCAAGTTACAACTTTACTATTTCCTTAAAAATAATACAGACAATAGTCTTCAAGTCATAAAGATGGCCTTGCCTTTTCTTTTTGGAATACTTAAAGCTCATTAAGGTCAACCTAGGCTCCTACTAGTAATAGAGATGATGAAGACTACAATTTTTAAAATCATGCTACTAGTACCTAAAAGTAGAAAAGAGCTAAACGCTTTAGCTGAACTAGTAGTTTAGATAAACCTCAAACTGTCCCATTAAAGGGCTTCTCTCTTCCAAATACTGAAAGGTAACTAGGAAATGTTATTTTGAGCATGGGAGGCAATTAGAGCTTTGGGAACACAAGCAGGGCTCAGTGTTTAGCAGTGCTGTCATGTTACTTAAGTGACCTGGATGGGGTTGGAATGGGACTATTCTGGTCATGTGTGTACTGGACCCAGGTAAGGAACTTCGCTGGAATGAGTTACTTCAAGTAATAGTGTTCATATGTATCTGCCTGAAGGAAAATTACACTAGGTGACTGCACAGATCAGAGTAGATTTTTAATCATACTGAGCCTGTCCTGTGGGACCAAAAAGATGAATTCTTCTCTTGAGTGAATCTTGGATTTTGTTCTAAGGACTAACAGGGAAGGAGCCTCAGAAGACATAAGAATTTTACTAAATGCTAAACACTCTAAGTAAATGGATTATCTAAAGCCCTACTTACCACTTAAATACTTTTTTTTTTATTGACAGGTTTTCAGTGGTATCACACTGACCAAATTTGGAGGAATTGTAGTATTGGCTTTTTCCAAATCTCAAATCTTCAAGATATTCTACTTCAGGATGTATCTAGCTATGGTTGTGCTGGGAGCGACACATGGACTAATATTTCTTCCAGTTCTGCTTAGTTACATTGGTAAGATGTGACAGTCTGCTCTAAACCACACTTCAAACAAAACCAGCTAGCTGTCTGTGGACACTTTCCATTAAATGGAAAGTATTGCAAAGATGAAAAGCAGTACTTGAATGTGCCTCTCTCATTCAAGCCTGTCTGTTGGAACCAAGGGCTGACTGGTGGCAGTGCAAGCCCACTGTTGTGGACTTGCTGAACTGAAGCAACCACAGCCTCGCCTGTGTGGTTGCACTTTGCTGTGCTTTGTGGAGGGCCCATGTGGCATGACTGGCATGTCTCAACCTGGGGAAAGGAAGCAATCAAACCTCCTCTCTGGGATGCTGTTCCTGTGTTTGCAGAAATAATCTTGCTTTGTGGTGAGGACGGTCCAAACACTGTCCTCTTGAAAGCAGAAATGCATGTGCATAGCATAGTTCTTAAAGTAGACTTAAACTGAGCCTTTACTTAATGGGGCTGAGACTGATTCACCTACTGCTGCCCTTGTTGCTGCTCTTGACAGGTATTAATAGCTAAGCAGAAGCATGTTTCTGAATGTTAAGCTGGACCTAGACAGTAAGATCATGCATGCTTCCTGATGACTTGTCTGATTGTCTATAATGCTGAGACTTTGGAGTAACTCTTGTGTTCTCTCACTCAGGCCCATCAGTAAATAAAGCTAAAACTCGTGCTGCACAAGAGAGGACCAGAGGTACAGAACGGGAGAGACTCCTCTACTTCTAGTTTTTTAACAGTGTTCAGTGGACTTCCATGAACTGTGGCTTAGGCCCAACTTTCACGAACTGAAGTGCAGCAATGTTCTATGACTATCACACTGTAACCACCACTGACTTGACTTCTGCACACATTCAACTAGACGATACCAGCTGCAGCTTTGGACATAGCTTTAAACTCAGGAAATGCTAAGTGTGGCTCAAGTAACAGTATTACTAAAACTAAGATGTGTTAATAAGATTTCTAAAACACTTCTGTTTTCAAGAGGTTGCATCTTTTTCTTCTAGAAACCTAAACCAGCTGTATTGAGGGTTGAATAGCATTTCGTCAATGAAATCGAGGTGATGTGGATGAGAATGGACTGCTAAACCACTGACACTAATTTTAAATGCAGGTCAATGCAATTTTTGTCTATTTTAGGGGGAAGCCATCACAAGTTGTAATATTTTTAGTACTATTTGCCAAAATGTCTTGTATATACTTTATTATAAAATAGCAATTTTGTAGTTCAAAAATCTACTTAAATGCAATAAATTAAGTTTATACATTTCAGTGGAAGAGTCTTTCAGAACGTTGTGGGCTTCATAAGAGCTTGTTCTCCAAAAACTTGTTTGAAGAAGGTGACATGTTCTTCACAGTGCTCACCTAAGGGCGACAAAATAAAAGCTACCATTCACTTCACAACTCAGAAACAGAACCAAGATTGTGTAGTTTCACTTACCTTAATTTATTAGTACTAATTCTTTAATGCTCTTGAGTACAGGAGTTTAAAAAATAGAAAGCAGTGGCATACTGAGGTATTTCCAGTCCTGTGACTAGTATTCTAGTGGTTAAGCAGTTGTTTGATCTATCTAATTCCTGGATCTAGTTCGTGTACCTAACTAGCAGATTCATATCCATGAGAGCCCTTTATTGTCAAGATACAAGATGTCAGAGTGGGATTCTGTGCCTACAGACTGTCTGGTGGTTACAAACATGTTGCTGGTGCAAGCAGTTTAGCTTGGGTTTTAAAGGAGGAGGAACTGTACTATAAAACAGGGCTTGAATTCTTGTATTTCGTGGAAACAGACAACTGAACTCAAGGGTTTCCTGACCCAGTTGGTGACCTCAGGAGAAAGCACTAATTGGAGATAATGGCTCTGCTAAGCTAAGCAGTGAGAGCAACTGCAAGTCAAACAGGTTAGTTAATCTGCAGGTTTCTGCTTGGCTCAGTCTCTTTACTCCTAGTCTTTACATAAAGGAGTAAGACAAGTTAATTTGGAATGATGCTTAAAGGTAAGCCTAAATATAGACTAAAATGTACCAGGAGTTTCATCTTCTAATACAGACTCAACTGCATTGGTAGCAAAACAAATCTTAGTTGTGTTTCCACAACCATCTTGGTAAAACTGCTTATTGCTTACCTGGTGTGAAACTAGGATTTCCTCGTAGCCTCTGATTTCTTTGTTCAAAGAATCGAAATATGGTATAGAAAAGCATGTCATCTTCTGCTTGCTTTGCTGCATCGAGGAATTTGCGGGCAGATATGCTGTCATGTCCTCCAATACCCCTGATGAACCTCAAGGCAGCCAAAACTTGGTGTTTGGATAACAGAACTTCCACTATTTCATCATTTGCTGTGGAAAGTCTCTGTGAAGTCAATCACAGCTGTAAGATTATACTTCTAATGAATGCAAATGACTGAGATGCTAGCTAGTCACTTCAAGCTTGGTCAGGTAAGCTGTTTGACCAGTCTAACCCACATGTGACATGGAGTTATGATAGTCAGAAATGCTTACTTTTAACATGTCCAGGGAGAGCTGATGTGCAGGAGGGTAAATGCTTTCCAGGGACAGTAAGAGACAAGCCTAGAGCAAAAGCAGAAATAATCTTAAAATTACAAGGACTTCCCACCTCCATCACCAGTTTATTGAAGCTACTTGTCTCACATACCAAAGGCTTTGAGTCACTGAGCACGTGGTACTGCAGAAACTGATGGAGCATGTAGAACAAGTTGTGTTGAACAAGGGTTTTGATGACCAGCTCATACAAGTAGTGCTGTGAATGCAGGAAGAAGACCATGAAAGGTATGTCTCTATACCAGTTTTTACAATCAAAAAGGCAGTATTGTATAGGACTGAGACATGTGACCAAGACTGGACTAAAACTCCATTTCATGGAGTGGGGCAATATACTTGGCATGTAAGTGATTTACCTGAACTGCAATCTGGAACTGGTTGAGAGAACGAATGTATTCCATCAAGACTGCAATAGTGAACTTATGAGGTGCTTCCTGGACAAGGAAGAAAGTGTTAGGTGGAACTTGCATAGCTTCTCTATTTATGACAACCCCGTAAGAACGGGCATCAAAATACCCTAATCCTGACAAAGCCTTCTGTGGCCTATCTCAAGCAGTCAGCTTAAGTTGGCTGCTCTGAGCCTGCTGCCAAATTAGCCCTTCAAATTACTTAATTTGATTAACCCTTAAAATTGACTTACCTTCTTCTCTGTAAATACAGACAAAACATGTGTGTACATGTCAGACTGGTCAATAACTGCTTGAGTGCGGACAGGACGTTTCAGGAGTGGATTACTTCTACTCAGGCCTGTTTCTACCACCTAGAAGAAAAACGTTTTTTAAAAAGAAAACTACTGTTGTAGTACAGTTCTAGTCAGAGTCAGCGGTACAGACAGTTTTCTACTATGAACATATTAAGGAGGAAGTTCATGTTATACTAGATGCATCTTGTTCAGTGGGGCTTTCCTATTACATTTAAACCTGCTTTTTGAAGTTATATAAATACAGCTGCTATTATACACCTCAAAGCCAGGACGTGAATCAAACTTACTACACTGATGTAATACTCAGATTTAGAAGGATTTTGAGTATGTGGCTGTACTCTGAGTGCTTGAACTTGGTATTGTAACAGGAATTACGAGATGCATCAGGGCTGAATATTTTATGCAGTGATACAGTGTGCAGTGAGATCAGTGGTTGGGAAACTAATGTATCAGTTATTGATTCAAAGTTGCTTTTTGAGCTTCTACCTTCTTCCTGCTTTCAAGTGCTGGGGTATGTTAGTCATCACTGAACATGAGCTATGCAGCACCTGCCACCCAAGTGCTAAGTGGAGGTCTTAGTGCACCTTGCACAGCAGACTTCTACTGGGAGCCTGAGGCAGCAAAGAGCTTGGGGTAGGCCCAAATTTCCTAAGTAGAAAAGAGCATGACTTCACCATGATGCCACCTGAAATGGAAACAGCATCATCCCATCTCTGTAAGCTGCTGTAGCTAACATGGCTTACCATAGTATAGCTTTGCTCAGCTTCCAAGTACTTCTTATATTCATGATTCAGTTTGTCAAAAACAGTTGCAATCACAGACAGTGATCCCCTTTCTGGCTCACTGAGCACTGAAAAGAAAAAGAACTATGAGGGGAAATAACCAGGGACTTTAATGTTGCCTTTTTCAAAAGGTGATCTCTACTTTAATTCAAATACATGTGCCATGATTGAAAGCATTTTTTAAAAGTTTAAATTTTAAAGTTACTGGGGGTGTGGGGAGTTGAATTCTTTAATGCTGTTAAATTCCTTTAGAATGGTGACTGAGGGTAATCTAGGCAAATGACACCCAACACGACCAAGCTGGCTTCAGAGGTGATCTTAAATCTAAGAACAGTCCAGCTATCTTGGGTGAGTATTTATGAATAAGCACTATGGTACTTTGAAGATACGGATAATGCATTTGAACTTACTCTGAGAGCATACAGATAGGATAACCATTTTGCATTCTTTTCTTTGGAGAAGGAAATCCATTAGTTTTCCTTTATCTAGCAAGAGGTTAACTACAGGTTCAAGTTTCACTTGAAGACTCCAGAGGTAACCTTGATTTGAGAGAGTAAAACAAAGTGAATTGCCTTATATAGTATAGCTTTTTCCACCTTTAAACAAGAACACATCTAGATTATCACTTATTTGCTTATGTTTTAGAGCAGCATTATCCTTGCAAAGTTGTAGTAAAGATATAGTGTCATCCTCAATTATCACTACCAAAAGCCATCAACTTAGCAGATGTACCTAATAAGTCACCTACATCTTAAACTGCTTTGTGCACTGAAGGTATAAACTAGTGCCACCCTGACAGTGAATATCGTAAAGTCCAAGAGCTCACCACTTACCTTCACTTGCACTGATGATAATATCAGGTTGAAAGACAATCCAAGAAGAAGAATCTAAATGTTAAAGTTTTAACATTCATATTAACATTGATTCTCAACTGTTGCTACTGAATCCACATTACTGTACAGAAGCAGATCCCATTAACATACTTTCATTTACTGTCACTTTTGAGGTTTTTGAACTATGTTCTTGGAATTATATCTTCAATTCTATGGTGTACCTATTCAATAATTTCATATATGTGTCTCAAATGACCAAGAAATGTGGTATTATACTAGATTTCAATATTTACAACTCGGTGAAAGCACTGTGTTATGAAAGACATTTTTTTGAAGTACATATGCATAATCAGCTAAAGCTGCACTTAAGGGGTCAAGGTAACAAATGATAGCTTCTTCCATGCTTGAGGTTCTTACATTTGGAGAGGATTTAAAGGATACAGAGTTTACATGGAACAGGAGCCTGACTTGTCACAGAAGCTGGACCTGCAGAAAAAAAAATAAAAGAGCTGGAAGCTGTCCTAACTAGAAATTTATACTGAGAAGGCAAGTATGGATTGTAACATTGCAGCATGCAGTCAAAAAGATCCATTTGTGTAGCCAGATGTTCCACAAGGAAAATCTGACATTGAGAAGGCAAACACATTCTTCAAAACATGATTGTTTGGTTTTTAGCTGAGGGAAATAACACCTGCAGAACTACTCCAGCTCTAGTACTATAATTCTAAATACACTGACTCCATTGTGTTTATATGTAATCACTTCAGTTTCTTTGAAAGGAAGGGTGATTTGCATTCTGACCTTTTGTTTAATACAAATCTATACCTGCAGATTTCAGTCATGCTTGCTAACGTGAAAGAGCTTTTCATGGGCAATCTTTTTTGTACAGAAGCATCTATCTCTTCTACAAAGAGAACCTTGCTGCTTTACCACCTGCTAGTGAAACTATGCTCAGACTATTTCTAGCTACTTCCAGCTTGAGGGTAATTACCTGCTACACTTCTAGGACAGGAGAAGAAAAAGCTAATCCAAGAGGAATCATCTAAGTGTTCAAGGCATAACATTGATCACAGTGTTACTTCTAAACTGGTCTCAAACTTGATTCTGACCCTGGATTGTCTTTCAGCCTTTTTAGCTTCCTTAGTCACATAGTTGTGACTTAAGCCAGAAAAGCATGAAGTGCTTTTGAACACACTCAAGTTTTTATAGCTGTGGCCAAAACAAACCCCAAACCAACAATTTTCAAGTGTAAAAGCAAAGTACTATGGGAAGTATGCACCTTAAACAGCAACTCTTACTCTTTAGGCACACATTTGGAACATAAATTTATGCTCAATTACTCCTTACCTTCTTCCTCCCTCACCCTCTCAAATACGTGTAATTGAAATGTTAGTAACCAGCATCCTAAAAATTGAAGCACTTGTGTGAGCTGCTTTAAATATCCTTGGGAAGTGTTAGGATATTCATTATATAATGGTTTTACCTGCTACGGGTATTTGATAGGGTTGTATTGATCGAGGTGGAAGTACAAATTGATGGATGGTAGCGGACCCATCAAATTCTCCTCTTAGTTTGATGTCAAATATAACTGAAGTCTGCAATTAAAAAGAGGAAATCAGTATTCACAAATGTGAATTACCACCCATTTACATGTATTCAGGCTGCTTTTCACATTTCCATCTTATATTCTCTGTTAGAACCACTGAATGGCTGGAAGGGATGTACTGTGGGTAGGGAATGCTTCACTTATCAGGCTCCTCAAACCTCCATTCCATCTGGCCTTGAATGCTTCCAGGGACAGGGCATCCTGTTACAGGGTCTCACTACCTTACTGTAAAGAGTTGCTTCCTTGTATCCAATCTAAATCCACCCTCCTTCCATTTAAAACCACTGCCCCTTGACCTGTCCCTACAGGCCCTGCTAAAAAGTCTCTCTCAATCTGTCTTGCATATGACATGACTTTGATATTCGCGTCACATTCACTGCTCAGTTATGGATGCTAGAAACTGCAAGGGAAATTCTGCAACTTCCTCTGATATCCTCATACTTGTACCATTCAGTCTTGTTCAACTCAGGTCACTAACACTTCTACCCAGTACAGGCTACCCTAGAAAACAGCTTTGCTTTCAGTTCCAGTGAAAACTGACTTCACGTTTGTAGTTTGACCAAAATGCTCAAGAATAAGTGCTCTAAATTAAATGTTAATGTGTCGAATTAACATGAAATGTAACTCAAGTATCAACTAATCATCCTAAGGAAGTAACATGCCCCAGTTCTTGAAACTGTCCAAGACAAGATAATACAAGAAGCCAAAGCCTTTCCACAAGTTATGAGCAAAGTACCACTTTAGCTTTACCACTGACCAAGGCTTCCTACTGAGACTACAGCCAAGCAAGTTTTACCTATGCTACCATACGCATAAGGAAGTCTGTGTTCATTCCAATTTTTACAGATCCGGGCCTTCAAACTAAATGAGCATAAGTTTATGTTATAGAAACGTATAATTCAAATGTTTGTGATATGAGAAGTGTCCCGGGATTAATAACTTCGTAGTCAATTTAACTCCACCTCTTTGCATAATGCTTTAAAAGCCTACACAGTGCAGCAGCAGAATATCATAGGAAACTTAACAAGAAGCAAAACCAGAGTGTATGAAAAAGCAGGCATTAGCAACAGCCCTGATTAAATGATAGCTCAACAAGGTAAAAGAAAAAATTTGAATCTCTTATACTGTTATGGTTCTGATCCTTCAACTACTCTGGCTTTTGTCAAAGGCAACATAGAAAAATATTTTCTTGAGTGTTACTAATATCTGCCCATAACTTCTAAAAGTTACAGCATGATGTAACATAAATAAATCAGACCTCAGTATCCTGATGATGTACCACCACCAGGTTATCCACCACATTCAGTGCAAACTTCCCAGTTCTGTTCAGCTTTAAAATATGCGTCTTCTTACAGGAGCCCTCTCTATGGAAACAAACAGAGATGAGAACTGGTCAGTAAGCCTGTTTAGACTATAAAAGCAGATGTCTCTTTGTCCTGGTTTTGCTGGAACTGAGTTTATTTTCTTCCTAGTTGCTGGTACAGTGCTGTATTTTGGATTTAGTATGAGAATAACACATTGATGTTTTAGCTGTTGATAAGCAGTGCTTACCCTAAATCAAGGACTTTTCAGTTTCCCATGCTCTGCCCGCATGCAGGTGTGCAAGAAGCTGGGAGGGAGCACAGCCAGGACAGCGGACCTGAACTGGCCAAACGGATATTCCACAGCACAAGACATCATGCTCACTATATAAACTGGAGGGAGTTGGCCATGATGATTGCTGCTTGTGGACAGGCTGGGTGGTGAGCAATTGTATTGTGTGTCACTTGGTTTTCATGGTTTCTTTCCCCTCCCTGCCCCTTTTCATTACTACTAGTTTTTATTTCACTTATTAAACTGTTTGTAACTTATGAGCTCTTACCTTTTTCTGATTCTCCTCCCCCTCCCAGCAGGGATTTGGGCAGAGAGTGAGTGAGCAGCTGTGTGGTACTTAGTTGCCAGATGGGGTTAAACCATGACACTCCCACACATACATGAATTGCCACTAATGTTTTTCATTCTGGTCTTACCTGGGTAAGTGATAGAGGACTACTTCTGCTCCTGTACTGTTGGAAGTCCTTGAGTGATGCCTCAAATACAGAACATAAAGCTGCCCGTATCTAACAAGACAACAGGATTAAAGCATTATTTTCAATTAAGAGCTCTACCAGTCTGTTAGAGACACACATTTTATCCTAAAAGAAGGATGAGATTACCTAAGTCAGGTAATCATTTAATTAAAAGTGAAAGACTAAAACAGTATTTGATATATCACAATGCATGGCCTACACTCATGCAAGTTAGGCATCTCTGAACAACTCCTCTATCAAAATATCAACTAATAAATGAAACATTCTCAAAACTTCTGTACTAAACAAGAACAATTTCATGAAATACTTCTCAGTTTGCCTCCCCTCCCCACCTTCCCCCAAGAGGGTTGTTTAGATGTTTTGTTCCAGGCCATAACTGAAGCACTTTAAAGCAATAGCATTGCTAAAACAAGAAAAAGTGCAAGAAAAAGTTCTCTCAGCATCCCCAAACTGTCACACTTTCCCAAGAAAGACCTGATGAGTTAGATACGTACATTGTGGCCATAGCAATATCTCTTTCAGACAGGCTGAGCTTGGACGACTTGGGTGCTGCAGGTAACTCAATTTCAAATTTTGATAGTTTTGACATGGTTCCACTCTGTTGAACAGCAAAACAAAAGCTGTCAAGACTTGGACCAGAAAGATCCCGAGCCGCCTTTCCTCAAATGCGTATCGACAGCGCCCCCACGAGGAGAAGAATGGTCATAGCCGAAAAGAAAGGGGTTTATGCTTTCTTTCCTAAAACAACCCCTAGTGTGTGATTCTAAACACATACTTCTGCTATTGTAACTTTACTTTCATAAAATCAACGTCTTGATTTTATAAAATCAACTTCAGCTAGAAAAATATTTCTATTTTAATTATGTCAAGATAAATTTGTATGCAAATCCCATGTAAAATTGGCCTGGCAGTTCTCAAGTTCCCTTCTCTCTTCCAGCAAAGTACATGCTCCAACTCTTAAATACCTGCTTACTGGGGAAAATATCAGTACGTCCTATTAGCCACAGTCTCCTTTTGTTCCTGCTAACTCCAGAATCTGCCTTATACTTATATCCCGGCTTCTGCTCAAGGTTTCCTCTCTCCTCTTCCTCTTTTCTATGGAATTTATATTTAAGCAAGTTTTAAGAATTTCCAAAGCTTCTACTGAAATTCACTTCCCACTGTCATTAACTCATTCTTGAGTGTGAGGTATGAACACTATGGAAGTAATTCCTTTGCTAGAGCTTTATTTGCAAATACTATTTTAGTACAGTACCTTTCTCGGGAGATCCTTAAATATTACCTCCTGAACACATAATAAAAATTATTTAGCTTCAAGCTACAACTTCACACAAAATGTTAAAGAGGGGGAAGTGTGACCTAAGTCAATAGAAAGAAAACTGTGAGAGGCTAGTGAGTGGCTGGCTACTCAGCCACCTAAAAGAACATCATTTCAGGATGCAGTACAGACCCTACACAAGATTAATCCAAGCCAGGAAACTCACTTGAATAAGCTGCTTTTTTAATCTCTTCCCTTAGACTGCAACAGAAATCTTCCTAATCCCTTGACATCAGCAAGCAAAATGCTGTAGTTCTTTTCCTCGTTTTTAAAATCATCTAACTGCATGGTTAACTTAAACCAGTTTACACTACACTTTTTCCAAGACAAAAAGAAAAATATTTTCCCAGAAACTGCGAGTGTTGTCTACAGGGAAGAACACCAAGATAAATAAATACTGCAAACAAAGCCCTCTTGTGCTTGGGACAACTGTTGTTTCTTTCTTCTTTTTCTGTTTTTCATCCACTCACATTTTGAAAGTTGTAATTATAAACACAAGTGAAAGGCTCTTATTTTTTCTTTATCATACTACAGATTGCAAATGTCCATATTAAAAGTAAATCATAAATACCTATTTAAGTGAAAAAAAAAAAGATCGCTTGAAAGACATTTAAGCTGTAAAATATTTAGTCACCAATTTTTCCTTTTGGAAGATCAACCTTGGCTGGACACACCTCTTTCCAAAGAGGATGTAAAAACCAGCAAATTACTTAATTTTAAGACATCACCTAATGAACTACCTTATAGATTTGCTTATTGTCATACAAGGATGTGAACATGTGCATCTCTTGAAATAAATCCAGGAAAAGCAATAGAATACTTGAGTGAAGATGCAACTTAAGAAAAGGAAGCACACAAAATGAAAAGTTTGGAACACATCCCTTTACCTTGAAATAGAATGGCTGCAGGACATTGCCAAGGACAGTGGTGGAAAGAAGGATAACAGAGCTCTCTGGACAATACATGTACCAGTTGACATTAATACTCTGATTCTTCAGAAGTTTTAAACTTCGTTTCTCTGGTAATACCTGGAAACACAGGATATTAGCATCATATTACCAGCAATACTCCAACAGCATAAATGGTACTACATAGTAACATGGGATAGTAAGTGAGAAACAGTTAAGTGTATTTACAGGGCTAGAATTAAAAATCAGAAACCTGACAATCACAGCATTGGCATCAATTTACTGTAGCTAAGGAAATGCACATCAAATCCTCCTCAAATCCTAATGCACTCAAAGGTGCTGTGTCTTCCCACTCATCCAGATAGGGGTATAGGTTCTGTCCATAACAGAGAAAACAGCTAGCTTGACACAACTAGTGAAATTTTATTAAAAAGTTCTTTTAAAATGTCTTTGCTGCGTTCACTCCCCAGCTTCCCTAATCTTTTATATTTTAACAACTAAAACAGTATATAAATTGATGCTCTTCATTTTAAGGGCTTAAATATCTTCTCTTAAAAAACATACTTTTTTGATTTGGTCCTTTTACCTGAAGGGTTGACATTCATAATCATTTTAGGTGCTAAATATATATTTTCCCTCTCAATCAGCAGGAAATAATGCTGCTTTTTCAGTTATTTTCTTCAATACAAGTTATTAGTAACAGTAATTACATGAAACATTGTGTCTTAGCTCCAGGACTGAAACTATTGGGAAGTGTACAACTTTTTTTTAGGAAGTTTTTACATATCCCTCATTGTGAATGTCAGAAAGGGTTATTTATTCATTAGACTTCTTTAAAAACATATGCAAAGGTAATTACATGTTACACAGAGGAACTCAATGAGATCAATACAGGAAAAAGCTTCCAATTTGCAGAAGTGTATACTAGCTAGTCAATTATTTGCTCTTTGCCACATTTTAAGCATGCACACATCCTCCTCAATGCTGATTAATTTTGCATGAAGTGGTATTTCACATTAGATTTAAATACTCATTTCCATACAAGCCAAGAGCAGGTCTTAATTTAGAGTTCTCAAGGCTTAGTTGAGTACTGCTTTATATGGGGTCTTGAAACCTGTTAATGACAAATTTGCTCTGCTCCAAAAAAGCATTTCTCTCAAAAAAAAATAATTGCAGTCTGCAAACCAAATGGCAGAATTTGTCTTTTTTTGTAGTGCACTTTCTCAATTAGAGAGACAGAAGAAAGGAATTCAAATATGCTGTCACAAATTTACATTTTCAAATCTCTAAACATGTCCTATGGGAGTTATTTGTATTACCTGGTAGAATTCAATTCCTTGATCTGTGATGAAGACAATTTCTGTAGAACTCGTCCAGCAGAATCCTAGAATATTGGCATTCTTTGTCTTTTAACAAACAAGCAAACAAACACTCTTTTACTTGGAAAAATTAACTATTCAGATAAGCTAATATTACTAAATGAAGAACATGAGACCAATGGCAATTTAGGTATCCAATCTCTGGAGTTAATACTTTTGGCCAGCCAGATACCCAGCACACATCAGTTGCTTTTATAAAGACTTCCAAAACTACATATGAACACAACTACTCTATGACCTGGATTGTTGGCAGCATGTAAAATTTACAAGTTTATTATACAATCAAATTTTATTTTCAACCTAGATAAAATTAAGTTCTTCTGGTTCAAAGTGTACTGTCAATTCAACCAATTCCTGACATGAAAAGCGGGTTCCTCATGTTGAGAGAAATAAAGAACGAAGTGGAAAAATTTGCCATGACTTCGCTCAGAAGTCTACTTCTACTACTACACTCAGAAGTTTCACTACCATAAATGCTTTGCTAGAATGGTTTACTCCAACACATAATCCTAAATAATGAAGCAGATAGTGCTTCAGCTTTAAAAGCTACGGAAATAAAGGCATTTGTGCAAATCAGGTGTATAAAAATCTACTTTAACATTCTATTACTCCAAAATGTAATTTGTCTTAGTTAAAAGTTGGAAAGTACCAAACAACGACAGTGGTACTTGTTTCTGGTAAAATAATCATCAAAAAATTAGAAGGATTATTTAAAAATACCAAAAATAATATCCAAACTAGTAATAGCTTACTATTACTGATTAGCAAAATTAGGGTAAAACATCCACAATAACACATCTGGCATTAATATCATTACTGTCCACTGTTTCTGTATCATCAGCACTTTGTCTCTTCTCCTTCCCAAACCTCAACATTTGTGGCCTCCACAGCATTTCCACTCCTTGCTAGGAAAGAATTACATTCACAGGACCAGGAAGTTTTTTATGGGATCGTCAATACCTCTTTGCTCATCTTAATTTAGATAAATAGTGGTGACTGCATATCTCATTTACTCCACATTAGTGTTTTGAAAGGTATCTCAATTAGTTCTCTTGTAGAGTAGAGGCCACCAGTGTAACTAACATTAAAGTTTCACTTAAGCATATAAGCTTGGGACATTTAACTTACCTTACATTCCTGTGTATATTCTAGCTGAGGGCTATCTGGAATAAAATTCAAAAAATCCTGCAAAAACACCCAGTAAGTGTATTAGCAGTTATGAAGACAGACCAGCTACATACATAGATACAAAAGAATAGATACTAGTTTATCAAATTGTTTTGGATGGCATATATCGAAGAAAAACTTGACTCACTATATTCCACTTCACCCCTGCCAGAGAATTCTTTACAGAAGTTGGCTCCCCCTTACACTTTTTCTTAAATGATGATATTAGCAAGACAGTAATGCTGCCTGTCCAGCCTCTCAGGATGATAGATGAATTTTTCACTACAGCTGCTGTTAGTCACCAGACCTCTTGAATATTTGTCTCAGAGACTTCTACTCTGTTACTCTAAGGAGAAGATTTCCAGCTCCAATTCCCTATCTGCAGGGTGTAGGTTTCTTACCACACTCTTCAAAGTTCTCTGGACAGCCAGGATCTTGTTTCCCAAGGAAAATTTGATGCACTTCACTTCTCCTTTATCTTCCATTCTATACAGAAAGAAACAGAAATTATGAAATTATCTTCTAAAACAATTTATTACAGAACTCTGTAATGTACCCTCAAAAAAACGAGGAGAAAGGAAAAAAGTGTAATGCAAATGATTTTGAATATAGATTATTACTGTTGCCTGGCAGTAATAGATTCAAAACCCAGACTGAAAAGTGATGTCATCTCACTCTTCAAAAGAACACATTTTTTACAGAATCACAGAAGAGGTTGCACAAATTAGCATCTGAGGTCACTACAAACGCTCAGCTCTGTTGGCCTGTGGTGTGGAACTGGAAGACTTGTGGGACTACTCAAACCTGCATTATTGGTCCTGTCCCAGTGAGCCTGGAGTTCTGTGGCATCCACCAACATCCTGCAATCAGCTCCTTTACTTCCAGAACTACATCTAATTAACACAAGCCTACTTGCTTCCCCTTTAGGACACATCATCTGGAAGAACCTCTTACATTAAAGGGAGAAGGAGGCTATTTTCACACCATTAAACAAAATTAAAAATGTATTCTTACCAAACAAGCATCAGTTCAATTGGCACAGATAAGGTAGTTCTACTTCCAGTATATGTTATTAAGTCCACACAAAGGGAGAGTGAGATAGTCAAGCAGGAAAATTGTGGAATCTCATGAAGTTCTCTTAGTATTTTCAGCTCCCTCAGGATTTGTGACAAGGGTAGTCAAATAAAAATAGCAACTTTCAGGAAGGCCCTATGCAACACCTAACAGATCACAGCAAACACACCTCAACTACGAATTGTTTCACCCACATCTATACTGAAGCAACCTTCAAGTGAAAGAACACTTCCTTAGAAACAGAGTTCAAAGAGCCATCACCCTTGACAGTGGCATATATAAAATAGTTTTCTAAAGACAAAGTAATTTAGTTGAAAGTATCATTGTCAGATGCCACAAAAAATGTTTCCACAAGAAACAGAAGGCAGAAAAGAAGCCAAGTTAGGTTAAACGAGTAACAGAATGCAAGAAACCCACATGTAGATTTGTACATTGTGCTTGAATCATAGGCGTAAAATTCATTAATTACACATTTAAGTTTACTTCATTCAGTTTAACTTGCTAAACTGTACCCTTAGAGAAGTCATTGCTACTGTAGGAATCACAAGTCTGAATACCCATATTCTCTTGCATGTTATAGCACATTTTAATAAAACACTATTGTTTAAAAAAAGAAGACATGGCCTAATAACTTTTTCCCCCCCAGAAGACTATAAATTTGTAAGGGCAAAGCATACCATCTTAATTGCAAGATTATCACAGAACCACAGAATATGCTGAGTTGGAAGGGACCCACAAGGATCATGGAGTCCAACTCCTGGTCCTGCACAGGATAAGTTTTATGCCTGAATTACAACAAATCAGGAATAAGCACCTAATTTAAAGATCGCATAATTTCATCCCCAGACAAAGGTACCTTACCTGAAGGAGATGGGATTTCTATCCTCTAAACCTTTAACAACAACTCCTGTAGCTCCACCAGATCGAACAGCAAAAACCTATAAAAAAAGTTGTGAGCGTATTTTTAACTTGTTCAAAGTCATAACCTTAACATGCTGCCTTTTCTATAAGCCACGCCTTTAATTCTTTTACTAGATACAATTTTTGTTCTTCCAATCTGCCAGTTCACACTAAGATAATCAATTCCTCAGTGTGAATAATCAATTCCTTCCTCTGGACTTCCAAGTTTGCTTAGAGTTGACAGGTTTCCAATGGTACTGTTACAGTCTTGTAGCATATTCTGAACTAGTGGGCAAGTTAAAACAGTAAAAGTCTCTATAATCTATTCTCTTTTTTTTCTTTCTTATATTAATTTTTCCTAAATCAGGTATTAGCAAAAGTATCCAAGACATCAGGGCATTGTTTAAAACAAAAAGGAAATCAGCTTGGGGATTGGGAAGAGATGCAACTCAATGACCCACAGGCTTGATCCTAGCAGAACATGCTACTAGAAGGAATACTTTAATAGTAATCTGCAGTTTTGCACTGGTGAGGCTGCACCTCAAATGCAGTTCTGGGCCCCGCAGTTTAGGAATATTGTTGAGGTACTGGAGCACATCCAGAGAAGTGTTGAAGGGTCTGAAGCACAAGTCCTATGAGGAGTGGTTGAAGGAGCTAGGGCTGTTTATCCTGGAGAAGAGAAAGTTTAGGGGTGACCTTATCCCTTTCTACAACTGCCTGAAAGGAGGCTGTGGCCGGGTGAGGGTCAGTCTCTTCTCCCAGGTGGCAAGTGACAGGACAAGAGGACACAGTCTTAAGCTGCACCAGGGAGACTTAGGCATTAGGAACAATTTCTTCCCAGAAAGGGTGATTAGATATTGGAATGGGCTGCTGAGGGAGGTGGTGGAGTCACCGTCCTGGGGGTGCTTAAGGAAAGATGTGGCACTTAGTGCCATGGTCTAGTTGGCAAGATGGTGTTCAGTCAAAGGTTGGACTTAGGTCAGACAACCTAAGTTGTCTTATTTCTTGCAACAGCAAGACACATATCCCAGAAGTACTGCCCGCTCTCCAAACACCTCCGATCATGTCCACACCACATGTGGCAAAGCCGTGCCATCTATATGGGGAAGAAAGTTTGAAGGTTTTGACTCTGTAAATGCTGAGGTCGCAGAACGGTTATGGGAATTAGACAGCGGAATGTATCCACACCTATATAGGCCTGATGACAGACTGTGGATCTTTTAGCTATACTGAGCTGAATGCTCAAAAGCCCACAGGGGTATTAAGGAAAACATGCTTAAAAGCACTAAAAGCCAAGAAATGGCCACTCGGGTCTGAGACACAAGTAAAGCTATAAATATCCATTTTTTATGATTATATTGAATTTCAGGAATTGAAAAGACGGTGGCAGGGGAATCAGGGACATTAAGCTAACAGTGAAGTGACAAAGTTTGACAGTCATGCTGGGACACTTGGAACAAAAAGGAAAAGTGCTGACTGAAGAATTCCAGAAAGACCTTACAGCAGCGAGAGTAATGCAGGTGAAATTCAACCTAATAAATTGGGGGGTGGGGGGTAATCTACCGCCTGTAGCACGATGACGATGACAAGTCCCGAGCCAGCACCCGGAGGGAAGGGGAACAACCAGGTTCATGCTCAGCAGCCGAGGGGAGGGGAGGAAACCAAACCCGGGCGTGAGAGCCTCCAGACCCCGCTCCTCGGGGAGCAGCAGCGGGATGTGCCGAGCCCCCCGGCCCGTGTGAGGGCGGGGAGGCCCCGCCGCCCCCACCTGCTTGTTGGCCTCGTCGAAGAAGACGCAGTTGACGGGGTTCGCCTTCTCGAAGTGCACGGGCCGCGCGCACAGCGCCAGGTAACAGCCGCCGCCCTCCCCGCCGGGCCGCGCTCTCCCCTCGCCGCCTTCTCCTCCTCCTCCCGCTGCTCCCGGCGCCTCCTCCTCCGCCGGCCCCGGCGGCTCCCGGCTCATGGCGGCGGCCATGACGAGCCCCCCCCACCGCCCGGGCCGCCGCTTCCTGTTTACACTCCCCTCGCGCGTGACGCGGGACGCTCCCGCCTTAAAGGCGCCGCGGCGGCCGGGAGAAGGGAGGGAGGAGAGGAGGAAACAGGGGAAGGAGGAGAAGAAGAAAGCGGCTATTTCAATCTGCGGATTCGCGGCACAGGGCTGCTGGCGGGAGTAGGGTATCGGGACCCAGACCTTGTCCGGAGAGCAGGCAAATTTCTATTTCCCCTGCGCTAAGTGGTGCCGCTCTGTTTTAATCGGAAAGCTTTTAATTGGTACAATCTCAAATTTCCCCTCTCTGAACCAGTCTTCTCCGTCTTTTGCTCGCTGTATCGCATTCCAAAGTCAGCCAAGCGGGCGAGAGACCCTGCACTTAGAACAGCCCAGATCCCAAATGCTGCAAAGCTCGGAGTTGTGTCGAACATCAACATCTGAAAGGTACCAGTGACCGTAACAAATGAAAGCAGGAACCTGAGAAGCTGTAAAAACTCTTTCGTAAAAGGTGTGAATGCTTGCAAGGAGGCAGCTAAGGAACACGCCGACGGAGCGTGGAGTTACAGGATGGTTCCACAATGTAAATATTTAAGGGTGCAAATATTAGAGGAGTTAAAAAGGAGGAATGAAGGTCCCTAGGGTTAGCTCTGACTTTAACCAGTGCCACTTATCAGGGCACCCCTCTAGCTGGGAGGACTTATTTTGCTTTTTAAAGCAAAGGTAGTGGACTTCAAAACAGTAAGTAGGCAAACAAAAGCACTTTGTCTTTCTAAACCAAAACGGCATCGAGGAGGCCGCGGCAAGTTGCGGGGCTTTTGGCCCAACCTTTTACAGTGCTTTTAAAAACAACACAAAACTTTTAGGTGAGGGGAAAAAAAGGAACCAGCTGTTTCAGAGCTCTGCCTTTATTTGTCCACGCATCATCACTGAGAAGCAGTCGCTATTGATCCTGCTCCTGGGCAGGAAACTGCTTTTCAGTGGTTTGTTGTAAAATAGTTCAGAAATGGAAATTATACTCTGAAAATAGCCTTTATTTCAGCATTAATAATAATAATTAATAATTAATTAATTAATTAATAATTAATAATGCTTATTAATAAAGCATTATTAAGTTAAAGTCTGGCTTGGTCCTCAGCATTTATGCTTATTTGTATTTTAGTCTTGACAGTAAACTAGCAATGGGATTTTTTTGGTTGATGCACTGGCTAATGCCTTAGTTCACTAGTTGTAAACCCTACAGTATGATTCAGAATTTTTGAGAGAATATAAATTATATATTTGCTTATTGGTTTAGAAAGGGAAATTTAAAAAGAGGGGGAGAAAAAGACTGAGATCTTACTGATTTAAAATTTTTCAGATTAAAACAGAGTAGCACAGCTTAGTACAGGAGAAATAGAAATTTAAATACCAGATACTAAGACAGTATCATACAAACAACTGCTGGCTGACTTGTGACCCAGTTCGTCCATCTGCAATAATTTCACATTAGACTAGAGATATTAAAGTCACAACTAGGAATTACAGCAAGATGTTTGTTCTGCAGAATCCTCCTGCATCATCAAACAATTCTATGTTAACTGGAGACGACAAGTATTTCCAAAGCATTTAAAGTACCTGAAAGTTTATAATTTTTCACAAAATAACAAAATTAATTTCATGTTAGCCAGAAATTTAGTTAATCCAAGGTCAAAATTTTAAAAATTCTACTGACATTTAACCTTCTCCTACTTCTCTAAAGAACAGCATGCACTTCCTATAATTGCAGTACAAACTGAGCTATCTCGTGGGTGAAATTAGCAGACAAGTAAATAAACACACAACTTGAAACTCTTGTGATGGCAAATTCCAAAACTAAGATCCTATTTGCTTAATAGTAATAATAATAATCCTGGAACCTTTTATTTCAAAGGAGTCCAGGAAAATGCTTGTTTTAGCAATACTTGTTTTCAACTACTTGAAAATATACGAAGGTGTCTTAAAATCTCAAAGCAAATTCCTGAGCCAGTTTTACTGCTGGAAGTAAACATATGATTTAAAATATAGAATACAGGATATGATTGGGCCCAATAGGTTTAAATTAGACTTAAGAACAATTGCTTCATTTATTTGGTGGGTTGTGTGAGTTGTTTTTTGTTGTTTTTTTTAAACCTTGCTAGCCAAATTTTAGAAAGAAATTAAAAATTTTAGTAACAACTGTGGGTTCAGTCCAAGCACAGTAATACAAGCAGGGCCTGTTTCAAATCGCAAACAGGCCAAAAAACACCCTCCCTTCACTTCCCTTTATCTCTGCTATCTCTTCCTCTCACCTGATGCAAGTATCTGTAGATATCAGCACTTTTTCTAGACAAGAATGTTTTAAGGTATTAGCAACCATTTTGAGATTTCCCCCCCCAAGAAATGTTAAGAGTATTAAAGCTAGTTATAAGCCTAGAATAAGATTACCCTTTTCTTTTTAAAAGCCTTCTCCTCTGAAAAAGATCTGCTTATATTTGACAACGGAAGCTTGTAATCTTCCTGAAGGGGTCAGCTAACAGCAGCACCTAATCTGTTCTTTCCCTAATACCATTATTTTGGGAAACTTTCACTGTGAGATTTGGAACATACTTAAGTATCCAAAAGATAAAAGTTCCTTTATTTCAAAAGTAAGGGGTAGCTCCAAGACAATTACCTGATTTAGGAAAGGGAAGAGGATCCAAGTGTTGGGATGAAACTGGCAAAACCATCAAGGTTGTTTACTGTTCATGTAGTACCCACTCAAATAGTAATTCTTCTATTGTTACAAGGAATGAGTGTAGTCCTACCCTAAGACTGCTCCAGTGAAACACTGAGGATCAGTGAAGGCCTGTATGATGCAAAGAACTATGCAAGAATACCACCATAAGATCTTAAGATTTTACTTCACCAGCAGTTTTCCAACAAAGAGATAAAAAAAGTCACTTTCACAGCACACTGTGAGAATGTCACATGTAGCATCACTATATTCTGCTTGATAAAGAGCAGCATCAGAAACAGCAATCTGTTAAAAAGAAGTTGATTAGAATTTCTTAATTCCAAACCATCCCACCACATCAGTCCATCTTTAAATGTGTTGTTTTGGAGAGAAACATTGCTAGATTTTTAGAACTTTGTGAAAAATAAAGTCTGACATTAGGAAAAAAAACATGAAATAGATTGGGGAAACTAAATATTTCTAAGTGAAGCTTTTTTGCTTACAGGTGCAAAAAGAATACACAGATTTGTCTACTATTACCTTCAGGGCAAGCACATTTGGTGCTCTAAACTGACATCCTAGGCAGAGACAGGATTATTACAGAGTTCTATTTTTAGTTTGCACCAAGTTCTTGGAACCATTTGTATACTAAGAGTGAAGCTAACTGAACTTACTCTTTGCACCTTGGATGCAGCCGTCAGGATTTCCTGGCATGTCACCAAGGAAGTCCTCTGCAGGTTGAATTCATATTTGTTTCTCATGTAATACCCAACTGTATTTACAGAGATAGTTAGAGCCACATTCCATCTACTTCAAATGAAAAGGTCCAGACTTTTGCATATATAAATACATTAGTTTGTTAAATTAACATTTTCGTACGATTGCAGTGCATAGTTTGACTTTTCACTTTGCCCTTGGTGGAGATGGATGAAAGGTTCACTGACATTGTGTCCATACACATTTTTAAATTAGTTTTTCAAGCTGCAATAGGAAAAAAAGAAGGGCTCTTCTCATGTGCTTTCCCACTAAACACTTTGGATGATTTTTTAATTTTTTTTAAACTGAAACATATATAAGCTCTGAATCATGCAAAATATGACCACCTGAGCTACATCAGTCTAATGTAACTGGCCAATTGTGAAGTTGTCAGACTGTCCAAAGTGGTAGTGACAGTCCATTCTTACAGTGACAGCCTGATGTGGGACAAATTAAAAAAAAAGCAAACCACTGAGGCATCACCATATGCTCGCTGTGTTTTCCATTTTGGTATTCCCAGCCAACCACTCTCTCTTGACATCGGTAGTTGACATTTACCACTGCACCAACATAGTTAGAAGCAGTAAATTTGTTGTTTTGTTTTGTTAGCAGCTATACACTCAGTGCTATTCATCATATATAGGTGGGTCTCCATCACTTGAAAACGTTGACAGTTTCTTTCCATGATTCTGCACATGATCTTCATTCATCTTTTCCAAAGCTTCAATCTAGAGAGACAAAAATAAAACCGTGCTGAAGTCATAAAACCATGCCTGCACCAAAATGCTGCTAAACAGCGTTAAAAAGTAGATGACAGAGCAGGTATATTTCAGTGATTAAAGTACAGCTTGAAACGTGTTCTCAGCAAGTTACTAAAATGAGTAGCACTCCATTATACATAAAACAAGAAAAAAAACACCGCATCCGACCCCCCAGTGCTCACACCACAGTCAGTGAGGGAACTGTTTTTTGCTTGATTACCTGATACATAATGATCATGGAACTTTTGACATTGTGGTCCCTTTATCTCTATCTTACTCTGAGGACCTTCCCCAGGAGTTACCTAATTTCAAGCTGCCACCTACTCCATGCTGGACTAGCATAAACCTACACTGTCATGAGTAATTAGGTAGAGTAGAATTGCCACATCGCCCTAACTTTAATTAGTAAATATAGACTGTTTGACAACTGGTTTTTTCAATGTCTGATATCAGGATGCACGCTTTGAAGAGTTACAGACAAAGGTTGAAAATTAAAAGCCAACAGTGACCAAAGATTCCCACATCTGTATTTACAGTAGCACGATTTTAGGCTTGAAAATTGAAAACACTAGCCTAAACTTTAAATTCAAATAAGTTAATATCTAAACCATGAAAATAAGCAGTAGAACAATTATTATTGTTTACCCAGCTTTCCTTTCTCTGCACAACCTTTAAGGTATGTAAGGGAAGACAACAATGCTAGCTTTTAAACTAAAACCAGATCACTAGATTTGCCTTAATCCTGAAGGAAGCAACTAAATGCAACATGAAGCCTTTTACACTTGTGAGCAGGGGGATCAGGAAAGGGGGTGGAGAGGCCTGTCAATATGAGTTTCTGTAAACATTTGTACTAGGTTGAAATGCTCAGGTTTTTAAAAAGGGATGCAGAATGACTGCTGAAATTTTATTCACACACACCAATCACGCAAACTAAATGTGGAAAGTTAAGGTATTACAACAGCTACTATAGCTAACCAAATTAAAATTGTTGGACAGAGAAAGCTATACCTCTGCTTGGAAGTCTACTTCATTGTCAGCTGTAATATTTAAACCTGAGACAGCGTTGAAGAGTTCACGCTCATTAAGTGCTTCTGCCACACCTCCTTTCTGGAAGAACTAGTCAATACAAAAAGCACACGTTAAACACTTTACTACATAGAACAAAATATTCCTTTTCCTTCCCCAAGTTACAATCACAATATTTAGTCAAAGTTACATTTTTGCTTTTATTGACCCACAGATAAAAATAACTGAAATAAGTTTCAAGTTCTAGTGGTATCATTTTACTCTTCCACACTTTTTTCCCTTTCAGAGAAAAACACCACCAGCATGGACAATATGCAAGAGTAATCTTGTATATATGTGGTGGTGATCATTTTTTACGGAGTTGTATTGGTTGATTTTTAATTAGCTCTAAATTGATTTTTATCTTGGAAAACATTCAGCAGAACAGAAGACTGTCAGACAAAGAGGTCCTACCTGTGCAACATTCCTACAGTCTCTGAACAAAAACTCAAGTCCGTGAGGATGGGTTGGCTCTACAGACTGACTGACATCAATGAGCCAGACCTGTAGTCACAGAGAAATAGCAATTCACTTTGTATTAAAATTTCACATTGGAGATAATGTCCAAAGGAGGGCAATGAAGATGGTGAAGGGCCTTGAGGGGAAGCTGTATGAGGAACAGCTGAGGTCACTTGGTCTGTTCAAGCTGGAGGAGACTGAGGGGAGACCTCATTGCAGTCTATAACTTCCTCATGAGAGGAAGAGGAGGGATAGGCACTGATCTCGTCTGTGGTGACCAGTGACATGACCCAAGGGAATGGCCTGAAGTTGTGTCAGGGGAGGTTTAGGTTGGATATTAGAAAAAGGTTCTTCACCCAGAGGGTGGTTGGGCACTGGAACAGGCTCCCCAGGGAAGTGGTCACAGCACCAAGCCTGACAGAGTTCAAGAAACCTTTGGACAGTGCTCTCAGGCCCATGGTGTGACTATTAGGGATAGTCCTGTGCAGGGCTAGGAGTTGGACTCCATGATCCTTGTGGGTCTCTTCCAACTCAGCATATTCTGTGATTCTGTGAAACCTTTCCTCCCCACATTAAGAACAAACTCACCTTCCCATCATGCCAAAGCATGTTGTATTCACTCAGATCTGCATGGACCAGGTTGCACTCCTTATACAACTGCTGCATCATCTGCAAGGAACCAAATTAATGAAGGTATGCTATACTCCACATAAATATTGCTTGCGTGACTATAGAATAAACAAACAAACAAAGAAAATGCCTTTCCCCAACCCATGACTTAATTTACATAATTTTTACCCAAGTCTTCAATAAATTTCCACGCAGGGAATCGCAGTTTTGGTACTCTGCCAGCAAACTAAGCTTTTATCACTGAACTTAGCTCTTTGGCAAGTCTGAAGAATTAGTCTGGTAAACTCAGGTCAGCTCTGCCAATCAGTCCAAGTGCACGAAACAGATAAACACGTTCTCTAGATATACATGTCATTTTCACTGCTATCACATAGGAAAGAAGTCTCAGAGTTGTAGATGCTGAATCCTAACCAGCATACATATTCATTTAAAACATGGTTGTGTTGCTCACTGGTCTCACAATTTGAGGCCTAGACTATTCATATTACCAACATGTGGGGTTGGTTGGCTGGTTCGGTTTTTTAATTTCTATAATGGAATAGTGAGTGAACAGTTAGCAGGTACATGTTTGAACCAATTACAGCAGAAAATAGAAAAATCCACTGTGCAATATTCAAACTCATTCTTCAAAAGTGCTTAAGCCTTGTAAATTGTTTGGTAAGCCCAGAAAGACTTCAGAGAATTTTATAAACCACATGCTGCTTCTATAAAAGGACTACTTGTTCATAATTCCTCTACTGATAAGTATCTGTCATCAAGTCCCAGCATGTTTTCCACTCAGGTTAAGATTAAATTTAAATATCTTTTTTTAGTGGATAATTTTTTATTTATTCTAAGTCACACATTAAACAGCAGCAAAATAAGACTTTGGACTTCATATCTTGGAAGTGATGCAAGCATCCTAAAAAGTAAATAAATGATGATTTGTCCTTTAAGTTATTCACCTAAAAGAAAACACAACCCAGAATTGGAGGAGAAATCAGCATTGTCTTACATTGAGAGTCTGATAGTAGGCCTTTTTCATGTCTTCACTACTAAGTGTTACATCCTTTAGTTTAGGAGCTGGGATTTGGTCCTTGCCAATGAAAGACATAACCAAGACGTGTTTCTTAAGGATAACTACTTGAGGACAAGGAATTCCTGCATTTTGCATTCTGTGGATCAGAAAATAGATACTGATTTAGAAAAACAAAAGCCCCAAAACGATATAGTTCTAGTTCCTGCTTGCTCATTTCCAATCTGAGAGAGTGTGTAAGAAACTTGATCCAGAATAAAAAAAGTCTTTGAAATAGAGAGAATTGAAAACTGAATAAATATATTTATTTCACATAGGAAAATTCAGATATTAAAGTCATAAGTGAGTCTAAGAATGCTCACTGAACACTTTTACAACTAGAGCCTGCTAACTTCACGAGCTTGTAAACTGCTGCCAAATCACTGAACATGCTGACAACTCATTAAACTGTAAGAAACCAGAAGCTTTTTCAATCTATGGCACGTTGTATATTATTTTGACCTAAAAAACAAATCTAAACTTCTACCCAGACATAGTGTATCTTCCTTACGCAGAGAAAACATTTGACAACTACCCTTGATTTTTTTTCTTTACCTTGTTAAGTTATGCATTTCTTTCTCAGCCCACATACGAATAATCTTTCGTGGATTCAATTTACTGAAGCGGTCTTTAAATCTGTAGTCATCCTTGATGTATTTGTCACGGTTCTTGAATTCATTAAGAGTTGTTTTAAACACTTTGATGGCACATTCTGGAGGAATAACTTTATCTTCAGTTGCACTTCTCGTGGAAAAAGTCAAATATATAACAAAGTTAACTATTCGCATCTTTACAACCAAATGCATGCTTTTGGGTTTTTTATATAATACAAGATACAGCAATTTTTAATATAAGAGAAGGTCTGACTTTCTATCAAATCTAGAAGCCAACTCAAGTTAAGTTTATAACAATTCTATGATTAAACTGGCATATGAATGTTTGGGTTTTGGCATTTTGATTATATGTTGCTTATCAAACAGGTTACCTCTCCCAGTTTGGTAATATTTTACTTAAATGTCATAGCTAACAACAGCCCTGTTAATGGATATACCTGCTACAAGAATTTACAGGTGAAAATAGTCTTCCGTTAGAACAATAATAGTAGCATCATAGTATTTTGTAAAGCACCACAAAAATATTAAATAGTACCAAGCAAAAGAACACTCCTGAACATCATTGAAGCAACAGTCAAGTTAAAAAAAAAAAGGGCACATCTTTTCTCCCCAACTCCAACTTACAACTTACCTCTATCTTGACATCTCTAAATCGATTATCTGTATTTGGGTTTTATTAGTTCTTTCTCAAACACCACTAATTTAAAGTGAGCTAAATGTACTACAATCATTACTAATGTATTTTAATCCTTCCAGTGTGGCAGTTTTTACAATTGGACTCTTGCATGACTCACAATGTGAACAGCATCCCAACACTATGCTCAAGATAACCCTAAAGTAACAAATAGCACCTCCACTGAGCTGCACAGATGGAGCTGACCATACAGTGATCTGTATAGAAAGACAATCTTCAGGTAGCCTAATATCATCATGACAGCTCTATAATCTGGTGCAGGTTGGTGGAAAGAGTTCCTCAAAAATCTCAAGACTTCTTTTTTATAAAAGGAGTACATCTGTTTCTACAGAAAGGCAGGTGGATTTGTCCCCATTCATTAAATGGACTCCAAGGAGGAAAGTGGGGATTTTTTTTACTTCATTGTTGGTACCATTTGGCTTTTAGATTTTATTATTATCTGCATACATATGAATACAGACTTTAAAGACTTGGAAATAAAAAAGCCATAAAAGGAGCTGTTTAAATATTTCTGTGGTTTCTGCTTTTTAAATCATCTCTGGTACTTAAGGCTACCATCAGTAACAACAACATACTTACTTTCCTCCATAGGCATGAAAAACAACAGATTCTTTTCCTGTGCTGATGCAGCCTGTGATGGTCTCCAGCATCCCAGCATTGACCATCTTGTACAGAAGTAAACGTGTTTTGGGATCCACTGCTTTCTCCTACAGGCAAGAAATTAATACTCAATTCATTAAAATAATTCTTTGTTTTACAGCAAATTTAGAATATTTATACACCACAAGATTTCAACTATGTGGAAAGAATAATGTAATAATAAAATTCTCTCAACTGATAAAGTGGAAGAAAAATCAAACTGAAACAAACAGATGAAGCAAAATCAGTCTGCTCCAGGACTGTCATCTTAGGATTTAATACTCTCAGGTTCCTTATCACCTGTGTAACACATACAGTATTTTACCAATTCCGCACAGACTCAACAGCACTTTCTACAGTGTTTTCAAGAAGTCTTTACATATCATAAATCAAAATATCCTAACTATTATATTTCTTTGATATCAGTAATAATAAAGAAAAGCAAAACACTCAGATTTGAAGAAGTCCACAGCAGGAATCACCAGAGGCCCTACTCTAAAATCACCCATAAAGCCTATCAACTGACTTCCTAAATTATTAAGTCAGTTTAGTTGGTCACTTCATCTTCCTGGAGCTTGCTATGAAGACAGATATTTGGAACCAGAGGGTTGAACTGCAGAGGATTAGCCCTCTGGATAGTTTCTATAAATAACTTCCAGCCAGTTTATTCATTATAGCTGATTAAGTTTAGGCAAGTTTAGAAAGACAAAGAGAAAAAGAAAATGGAAGGTGCTTGCTCTTACTTTGATATGGCTCTCACAGTAATGCAGCTCAAATAAAACTAGCCTTTTTCTAGTAGGAGCTGGCTGATACCATCTCCTTCAGCAATGTTAGTATAATATTTCTTAACTGTTTTACTAAAAATGGAATGTTTCAAGAAGTTTCCAAAGCAGTGTTCAGCTATTACACAAGATAAAAAGTATATAGAGAAAATTTATTAAAAACATACAGCAGTGGAGTGCTCCTTCTTTTCATGGAGCCTTGCACTTCGACGTTCCTCAGAGTATGCATGTTGCTTTAAGGCATTGAAGACTTGATTTGACAGCTTTAAGTCCATCCCAATTCCATCCCCAACTTGGAATTCAGGTGCAAACTACAAGTAGAAATAATAGAAATTTAAGCATTGTTACTAGCAGACACCAAAAGTTGGCACAAACAGAAATTTCTCATTCTGATTTGGAAATACCCAGGGTAGATTAGGACCTATGTGAAACCCACTTTGTGTAATGTTGTCACTATGTTAAAAAACATATTGCTTTAGACTCAGAACTCAAAGTTCTGTCCAAATTGATATGAAATTACCTAACATCCTGCTAAAATAGCACTTGCAGCATTTCCTTATTTGCAGAAGTTGCACCACTTATCTTAAAGAAAATGGAAGGCATGTGCTACAGATAAACAGACTGAAAAGCTGTAAGTCAAATAATTGACTGAAAATAAGTTACTTGGCTCATCAGACGAAATTAATTAAAGAAAGGAGGTTACACAATGCCTTTCAAAAGTAGCTTCAATGTTTTATTTGCCTGTGTGCCAAACTTGCTGATAGTTTTGTTTTGCCAAAACAGTTCTGTGCAAATTCTTGAATCATGGTCAATAACAAACTATTATGAAACAGAAAACCCGCACAACTCAAACTGCCAATTTGAATAACTAAACCAAACACTACGTTGCTTTGATTTAATGGGAAAAAAAATCAGCAACTTATCCAGTAGCACACAGGGACAAGCATTAGTTCTTTGGTTGAATTGCAGCATTCCAGTTTTATACACAAAATAAATTTCCCGAAGTTTTCACTTACATTTTCCATGCGAGCAGTGTTCTTTCTTCCACATACCACTTCATCATGTTTAGTAGTAATATCTTTTCCTTTTCCTATGAAACCCCTTCTCGGTGTGGTAGTAGGTTTATCTGCCAGCAGTGAGAAAAATAAATCAAACTTTACACCAAAACAAACATAACTTATGCTCACAAAGGTCCCACAATGTCCAAAAATGTAACATAATTTCAAATAACTTCAACCGTATGATCTTAATGAAGTCTTCTCTTATCCTAAGCATGACAGCTTCCTTTGCTATATTATGACTTACTTCTGTGTCTTCTCTGGGGTATCAGACACATTTTTGGCATATTAAAACAGGAATATTCAATGTCATGTGAAGATGATATTGACCCTAGCCAAATGTAGATGACAGATATGCCCATCTCAGAATACTTTCCACGTACAATAGTTATTTAGCCAGATTCAGCCACTGAAGCCAATATACTGGCAGTCAGAAGCCTGAAATTACCTGCCTAACCTCCTGCTGACACCTCCCAGTGAGGTGTCATTGCTTTTACATACAACTGGCATACCTCCTTACATTCAAAGAAAACTTGATTTAACTATGTCATATTCTTAGGCCTATGAACTGAAGAAACTGTATTGTTTAAAACTGTCACATACCTGCTCTGTAAGGATCATGACGGGTATCCTGCCAATCAACCTCATCCTCTGAACTGTCACTGTCATAGGGATGCACCTTCCGATAATTTTCAAAGGATATGGAGACTTGAGAAAGAAAAGAAGTAAGTATGTCAGTGATTATCAGGGATTTGCTACTTCCTCACACCTCTGCCAACTTAAACAGAGTGCCAAGAATATCTCCAAAGCAAAAATATTTCTTCTGATGAAGGTACCTTTGCTATCTCCATTGATCTTCTTCTCTTCACGCCGAAGCTGTGCATCATACTCCCTATCAAATTCCATCTGCAGCATCTGAGCTAGCATTAGGTCACTAGAAGTGTCAATATTTTCGCCTGTAATAAATGGACCTTCAGCAACACTATGTGAGATGAAAGCAGAAATTTTAAAAAATTAAACACAGTAATGTAAGCATAAACCACTGCTTTGTATCATTTCGTCAGTCTATACATAAGACTTCATGTAGAGCTGCACAGAAAGGAATGGATCTCAGCTCTCCACCTCCCCTTCAAGCCAACGCTAAATATTAACAGATCATTTCTCTCTGCCACTTTTTATGATGGAAACATTACTTGAAGTTTTACTTGCTTACCATTCTGTAAGAAGCATTAAGCTCTATTTTTAAGGTGTCCTTCACACAAAAAAAAGGCAGCATACAGCTGTATGTGTGTGTATACATATTTATATGCTTTGTAAATAAAAACAAATAAACGCCCAAATAGTGTCAATTTGCTTTGCTCTGCTTCACAGGAAAGACTGCAGTAAAAATTTTTATAAGTTTAAAACTAGTAAGCTCTTGGCCCTTGTTTAGAGCTTTCAAATAGTAGGAGGATACAGGTGATATACCTGACAGTTCTTGAAATAACATTTTAAACTGTTATAAGGAGTCTCCCATTTCTGAGATTTCTCAAAACATAGTTTACAGACTGGGTTAATACACCCAGAAAATGCAAAGAAAACATGAAGAAAGAAGGAAGGGCAACAGAGAAGAGAATCTAAGGAAGATTTTTAATTGGGGGAAGCCGTCTTCACTGAAAAAGATCTGAAGAAGCAGAGTTAGGAGGCAACAGGCAAAGCATTTGCTATATTGCTATGCCCTAAGCACATTGTAAGAAAACGCACAAGAGAGAGAAGATAGCAGCACAACTATGGAGATCACTAATCCAGGGCTTGAACTTACGCAACCACTTCAGGAAAAGCAGCATTTTCCTCTTCCAGCTGCAGTTCTTTTGCCAGCTGTTCACTCATTACATCAGCAAGAGAACATGATATTGATGTTGTGTTAGGGGCTCCCCACGGACACTGTAAATAAACATTTTATTAAAATCAGCAAGATTTGTAAAGTGACAACACAATAATCAGGATAATTAGCGATCGCTGGCACCAAAATAAGCTCATGTAATCTTGTAAGAGCTTGTCTTCTACAGATACTTAGGAAACTATGGTGTACTACTCAAAGAGTAGCTTCATAAACTCAGTAGGGAGAACTGGGGTTGAAACTCTGTTGGTAGTCACTAACTGGGATAGGAAAAAGTCAGTTTGTCGGTACTCTCTGAAGACGGGGTAAAGCCTTCCGAGAAAGTTTGCTTACAAGTGTACACACAATCTATGTAAAACTTCTCTTGGAATAACACAACCGTAATAGCTTATGCACAGCTTCCTCCCCAGTTTTAAGGCCCTGAAAAGACAGCCATCATAAAACATCCCCTCAAAACCGCAGAAGCACACACATAACCTCGCTGGGGGAGGCGGCGGCTGGGGAGTGACGAATCCAACCAAGCTGTGACTCACTGCCTACCGCTGTGATAACCAAGCTCCAATTCCCTGGTCGCCAGCAGAGCTTGGAGAGATGCAACGCGTTTATCAGGCTGCCACAGCAGCCCTCTCCAGCAAGGAGATAATTGCCGGTAGCAGCAAGAACGCCATTCCCCGTCCATCGCTACTCGGGTGGCTCTGCCAAGTGACCGTGACTCTGGCGGTGCTGACACCGCCCCGCAGCGCCCTCTCCATGGCCTCTGTTCTCCTCCTCCTCCGCCACCTCCCCGGAGCCCGGACAGCGGCGGCCGCCCCGCTGCGGCCCCGGGCTGCCGGCACAGCGCTCACCTTGCTCTGCCAGGCGGGGCCCGGACCGGCTTCGGGGGCGGCGGCGGCGACTCCCACCGAGTCCATGGGGCACACGGGGGCGGGCGGGGAGCGGCAGGACCGGGGTCTCTCTTCGGGGCAGCGACGCTCCGACTGCGAAACCTTCCGGGTCCTTCCCGGTCCTCCCCGGCCGTCACGGGCCGTCAGGCGGCCCATTGGCCGCCGGCTCGGGCATCGCCCGCCTTTCCGGTGATGTCAGCGCGGCGGCCGCGGCGCGCCAGCGGCGTGCGGAGCTCTCGGTAGGGCCGGCCCGCGGTTCCGGCGCCTCGCCCTGCCCCGCCCTGCCCCGCCAGGCGGCCCCGGAGGGTTGAGGGACAGCGCCGGGCACCGGAGCTGGGCTGGCGGCAAAGCGAACGGGGGGAATTAAAGAGCTGACGTTTGTTTTTATCTCCGGAAGTAACTGAGGGAACCGTGGAAAAAAGCCAAACCAAACCAAACCAAACCACGAGCGAACGGCAAAACAAATGGATGGAGTCCAGAGAAGGGCAACGAAGCTGGTGAAGGGCCTGGAGCACAAGTCCTGTGAGGAGAGGCTGAGGGAGCTGGGGTTGTTTAACCTGGAGAAGAGAAGGCTCAGGCGAGACCTCATCACTCTCTACAACTCCCTGAACGAAGGTTGTAGCCAGATGGGGGTCGGTCTCTTCTCCCAGGCAGCAAGTGACAGGACAAAAGGACATAGTCTTAAGCTGCACCAGGGAGACTTAGGTTGGGCATTAGGAACAATTTCTTCCCAGAAAATGTGATTAGATATTGGAATGGGCTGCTGAGGGAGCTGGTGGAGTCACTGTCCCTAGAGGTGTTTAAGGAAAGAGTGGATGTGGCACTTAGTGCCATCATCTAGTTGACATGGTGGTGTTGGGTCATCGGGTTGATTCAATGATCTCAGAGGTCTTTTGCAACCTAATTGATTCTGTGAAATTAAATAGGCGATGTTTGGTTTTATATCAGGAAGTAACTGAGGGAATGGAAAAAAAAAAACAAAGCAAACCATAAGCAAACAGTTTAATCCTAATCCCATACCTTGTGGTAAATACAAAATTAAATATTTTGTATGTGACTTACCACCTCTTACACCTAAATTTTATACATAATATTTTTCTGGAAAATAGTATTGTGACTTAAATGCCCTATTTCCAGGACAAGGGCAACAGAATGGCATTTTGCAACAACACAGATGCTGTTTAGGTCTCCTTGGGCAAGTTTCCCAATAAGAAGGAAACAATGCCTAGAACCCTCAGGCCTGGCTCACCTCCAGCTGTTGAAGGTATCTATCAACAGTTGTAGACAAATGTGCCATCACAATTGCCATCAATAACCTGAAAAACAACCTAGCAAAGTTGGCTGGCTCCAAGAGCAGAAGTGGTAAGGGATAGCATAGCTCCTGTGGCATCTCCCAGCCTGCTCGGAGTAAGTTCTGGGTTACACATTTAGCAAAGTCCAGGCTGCCGGGCAGGCCCAGCAAAAGCCACTCTCATCAACTCTCAGCAAGAATCAGCTTCATCGGCCAAAGTTCATCTAATTTGTCTTTAGCAACCTGCAGTGATGTAACACAGTCCAATCTCCCAAGACAATTTGTTCCAGTGTTCATTATTGCAGGAAATCCCCGACTAAAAGACAAATCATTTGGAAGGTTGTAATGTACAACCTTGTAGTGGTCTGAACCAGGTTTCCCCCTGAAACTAAGAAAGTGGTAACCCCCAGGGGGTGGTGACCCTTGGGGCTTGACCAATCAGTGCTCCTGCAAAATATAAACATATCTCTGGAGACCGGAAGAGAAGCAGTGGTACTTGTTGTTGGAAGAAGTGGTGGCCATGTTGTAGAGGCCACGAGGAGAAGGGGCTCCGGCCCCTTGGGGGCCTCTGCCCCCCCCCAGCCCCCGGTTGGGGGCTGCAGGGACTCGGAACAGTGTCAGACTGGACTGAGTGCCTGTAGCTAGGAGCTGGGGGAGTTCCTCCCCTGTAAATAGAAGTGGGAGACGCTGGGAGCAGCGACGGAGCAGCAGCAGAACAGCAGTGTCCGAAGAGCAGTGGCAAAGAGCCAACTGATAAGGAGCAAAAGGAGCAACACAAGCCGGTATGCAGCTAAGGCAGACACAGAGGTGTCTGAGGAGAAGGAAAAGCAGCAACAGGACAAGAGAACCAAGCCAGCAGTAGGAAGAGAGTTTCGGAGGGTAAGAACTGGACAAACCAAAACCCCCAAACTCGCTAGAGACCCCTCTGAGAAAGAGGAGGGGGTGGTGGACTGAGTGGAGTCTTAAAGTGCAATATGCACTACAGAGAGGAGCTAAGAAGCTCCGGCCTCCTGAGAGCTCAGCCAGGATGGCCAAAAGAATGTGTGTGGAGGGGGTGACCTTGGGCCTTTCCCCCCCCCCTTGCTGCAGCTTCAGAGAAGCTGGCAGCCATCTTTGAGGCAGAGCATGGGAGCTCTGCACAGGGGCTTGATTTCCCCTGAAGATACCAGACTGTCACGAAGACCCCCGTGCTTCGTGATATGACCGTGGTGGAACGACCTTGTCTGGGGTTACGTAGTCCACGGAAAGACCCCCGTTTGAAGACGGAGGGCCGAGGGGCTTGGAGACCCCCTCGTGTGTGCTGGCAGAGAGCCAGCAACTGCTTCTGCTGCCTGGAAGAGAAGAAGAAAGCCTGCTGCCTAGAGAGAGCCTGCTGCTGACAGACTGGAAGGGGTCTTTTCTTCTTCTTCTCTCCTGGACTTTTATTTGGAGGGAGAAGAGATTTGGCCCATTGTAAATATTACTGTCATGGTAGAGATAGATATAGAGTTAAGATTGTTTGTAATGTATTATAGTATTTATTTATGTGTATAGTCTTTGTAATATATTCCTTTCCCCCATATTGAGTCTCGTGTTTTTGTCTGGAAAACCCATCTCACATGGGGTTGAGATGTGGGAGGGGGGCTAGGAATCAGAATTGGATTTTGGGCCTTTTCAAACCATGACAAACCTGCAGGTATGACAAAAGCTTGTGCCATGGAGACATTATAGTGTCATAATATCATTTAGGTTGGAAAAGACCTTTAAGATCATTAAGTCCAACCATTAACCCAGCACTGCCAAGTGCCTGGCGAGGGTGGCTTTTTCTGGTGATGAGTACCAGTGTGGTTCTTTTCCATTCTGCGCTTAGCCGTGGCAGAAAGAGATTATTTCTTTTGGGATGTGAAGATTGCTGCCATGCCCCCTTCAATCTTCTTTGTCTAAATTTAAGAGTTTTATAAATGAGCAGAATATCAAAGCAGTGTCCTGCTGCCCTGGGAAAATCATTGTTCTTGCACAGCTGTGCAAGCACTGATTAATAAAATGGGTTTTGGTAGTTTTTGATTCAAACAGTGACTTAATATTCCTATATCTTGTTATTAAGTTTTTAATTTTCAAAAATAAGTGTTCTATTTTAGTCTCTTAATATTACCTGATTAGGCCTTGATCCTATGACCTCCTATATGAATGGATCAAGCTTTGAACTGAATTATGTTAAGAAGAAATGTTCTGTAAAATGACATCTAAACTAAATCATTCGCAACACATTCACATCTCACAATAAAAATAGTTTAAAATCTTGGTAGAGCAGAAACTTCCCTTCATATTAATCAAAATTTAGAGCAAACAATAGTGATAAACAATACTGGCAGAAATTTATATCTTCATTCTTGATCCCTGACTGTAAGTGGTTAACAAGAATTCAAACCTGCCTCTGCATTTAGCTGTAGGAAGGTATATCATCTTTGCCCAAGTCTCCCACTTGTAATAAGAAATACTGCAAAAAACCAGAGATACCACTCTGGAAATGATACCCCACTGAAATATGAAGTCAAAAGTACTCTTGTCGCATGCTTTCATTAGTCTCTGTAGATATCTGTAAACTTTTCTTATTCTCTTTTTAAAGCTTTACAGGCTGAATTTTTGGCACAATGCAAAGTATACCTTTGTTTGCAAAATAGACTTCTGCCATGCTTATATAAGCAGGTGCTCTACAAAGTGGAAATGCTGTGTCACCTACCCTGCCATCTCTAACACTGACAGTGGCTTGTCAGTGATCTCTGTAGACCTGGATGGACCAAACATTTCAGCACTGGAAATCTGATGTCTGTTTTGGGCCACCACCTTACAAACCAGATAGGATCAGGTCTGATGCACCAAAATGCTTGAATTTGTCTTGATGGAGTGGCGACTGTTCAGCTGTTGCACTCTGTTGACTTTGTCTTTGGAGGCTAAACATAGCAGGTTAGACAGGCTCATTTTATGGGTTGTATTTGACTACCTAGTGCCCCTTAACTCCCCAGTTTAGGCCATGCTCAGTTCCTTATTTATGCTGCTTTGTCCTCTAAAAATAGGGTGTATGTGTATAGAGAGTGTTACCTGAGCAAAGTCAAGGTGAGAACTGCAGAGATAGGACCTTGCTAATACCAGGTCTGCCAAGAATGAGGCTTACCTAGGCCATAATAAAAGGATGCCCAGTAACCATGACTTGATAGGGTGTGTCTTTCTCTGCTTCTCTACCTCCCTGGGATATTTATAGTTTACATCTCACCAATGAATCATACGATCACAGAATAGTTTGGGTTGGAAGGGGCCTTTAGTCATCTAGTTCAACGTCCCTGCTGTGAGCAGGGGCACCTTCAACTAGATCAGGTTGCCCAGCCTGAATTTGAACACTTCGAGGCAGATCCACCGCCTGTTCCAGTGTCTCACCACCCTCACCGTAAAAAATATCTCCCTTATATCTAGTCTAAATCCACCCTCTTTCAGTTTAAAGCTATTCCCCCTTGTTCTATCACTACATGCCCATGTAGGAAGTCTCTCCATCTACCTTTTAGGTACTGGAAGGCTGCTCAGAGTCGAGTCTTCTCCAGGCTGAACAACCCCAGCTCTCAGCCTGTCTCCATAGAAGAGGTGCTCCAGCCCCCTGATCATCTCTTCGTGACTGGACTCGCTCGCTCTAACAGGTCCATGTCCTGTGCTGAGGGCCCCAGAGCTGGACGCAGCACTCCAAGTGGAGGTCTCATAAGGGCAGCGTAGAGGGGGACAATCACCTGCCTTGCCCTGGTGGCCGCGATTCCCTGGATGGCGCCCAGGATGCGGCGGTGTCCGGGCTGGGAGCGCTCCCGGCGGGCCCCTCCCCGGGCACGGCCGCCAGGCGGCAGCAGCGGCGCCAGAGGAGGCGGTGCCCACCGAAGCGGCCGCGGCGCGACGTGTCGCTGCCATGGCCGACGGGCGCCGCCGGCGGGGGCGGCGGTGACAAATGTATTTGAAGAGGCCGGCGGGCGGCCTCGCCTTCTGCCTCTTCTACCTGGCGTCCTGCTTCACCAACAAGGTGAGGGCGGGAGCGGGGCCGCCCCAGGCTCGGAGGGGCCGGGCGGGGCGGAGGGAGGTGCGGGGGTGCCGAGCAGGCGGTCCGCTCAGCAGGAGCGGGGGCGAGGTAAGTGCAGGGACCCAGCAGGAGGCGAAGGAGGGACGATGTCCTCTGCTTGCCCTGCCCTGCTCTGCTCGGGGAGAGCCGCGGACCAGCCCCTCCCCGACGGGACTACCCCACGAGTGAAAAATTCCCTGGCATTCCAGCCCGAAGGGCCACCGCCGCCCAGCGCAGTGTGCTCCCGAAACTGGGGATAGGACTGTCTGCTACCGGTCTCGTTTTTCTCAGTGTGTGACATCTCAACCTTTCCACGACACAGAAGTTCCAATACTGGCTTGTTGAGGAGAGCAAAGAGGTGACATCCTATCATTCCAATGAATGAAATGTTTTAGAGTCAGAAATTAGGCAGTTCTGAAAGTATCGCTGATGCTGTATATATTGCACTATTGGATATCTAGCAACCACACTCATTCTCAAGAGAAGATCTGTTAACTGGAACAATAATACCAAGGGAAAAATCTGAAATATTGAAAGTGTTGTATCAGTAGTGGAACAAATGTTAACTTCCATGGACCTTGTGACAGCTTCATTTGTTGGCAAATTAAGGACAAAAATTTTGTTTTCCACTGTGTAACTGAGTTGCTTATTAGTGTTGCTGAAATGTTTAAGCAAAAGGAGAAGTAGGCTGCAGATGGCCACATTGCAAATAAAATTGTAGACTTAAAACATAGTTTGAAGTAGTTTTTTCACTCTAGAAGGGGGAGATAGAGTAACTGCTCCTTGCTGTCCTATTTGTCTTAGAGTATGTGTTTCTGGTTCTGATTTGTGAAAGAAAAGATGTTATTGAAGGAATCGTTATGGATTTTCTGGGAGAGGGCTAGAGAAAAGCAGCATTTCAGAGGTGAAAATGAAACCTCTTCTGGGCAGTGGCCACTGGTTTCTGTTCCAAGGTACACTTGCCGTTAAGGATGCCCTGAAATAGACTGAAGTCCAGACAGGAAACTAAGTTTGTAGGGAGAGATAATGCACTTGATTTGACAGACTGCTAGGAGCAGTGGTTACTTAAACAGAAAGAGACTAGAAGAGCTGCCAAATGGCATCATGGATTGGGAAAGGTTCTTGGCTTAACTGTACTTGCGAGGAAGTCAGAAGGACTTCGACATAGGGCCTCCATTTTCAAACCTGAATATAGATTTTGGTGTAATAAAGTTAAAAATAACTAGAATATAGACCTTTTAGTTGTTGCAGGTGGTATGCAAATGCAGGCAGGGGTACAGACATGTGCAGCTATATCGTCCTGATTTAAAACCCATGTGGTAGTTCTGACTCTTGTATGTGTAATATGGCTCATCAACGTGCCTTGTCTCTCTATACTGATGCCAGCTTCTTAGTGACACCCTAAACACCTAAAAACTGGACTTTGCAAAGTGTTCAGCACAGTTTCCTCTCTGTTGAAAGCTTTCAGCTTCTCCTTTTGCCCTTGACAGCTTCTGCTGGCTCCTGGAAGGAACAGCAGGTATGTTTCATTTCCTCTGAGGAAGCTTCAGTCATTCTTCTCCTTTGCAGGAATAGTATTTATGTACTGCATTACAGGAAATTGTTAGATCGAGATATACATGTCGAAAGACATGTAATAATGCCTCAAATTTGCATACATACATATATAGCATGAAAAGACACCAGCATCCATACACGCAGACCCTGACAAAGAGTGCTAAAATAATAACACAGAGACTTTGCATTTCACCCTCATGTATTACATCTCCAATAGGCTTTATGGACTGCTTAGTATTTTACACATAATAGCATGTGAACAGAATGTTAGGTGTGTGAGATGCATTGATCACAAGGAGACAGTTATGTTAAGATTATTGGTCTTGATTCTGCCAACGGTTGCCTCTGTGGTATGATGTGATGTCAATTGATAGGTGCTTATGGGTTTTTGTTTCTGTTAATCCTTTTCCCATTCAGTATGATGCGTGGAGTGTGCTCAGAAAGTACAAGTACAATTCAGAAGGTAGCCTTCTCCATTGTTCAGTCGCTCCATGCCCCATATACTTTAGTGTCTGTTACCTTCCACAGTGACTGAGGCAGCATCCAGCAGTTCTGGTGTGGGAAGTGTCACAAATGAGTGTTTTAGGTTGCTCAAAGAATCACTGGCAAAGGTATTGGCAAGAATGGGTTTAATATTAAGATGAAATCACAACAGAGTTCATTGGCAAGGTTTGCTCTACTACCATCATTACTACGTACATTATATCATTATTACATTACTACGTCATTGCATCTACTACATCGTTTCCAGATGGTTAAAGCAGACAGAGAGAAATCAGACTAAAATCAATCAATCTAAAAATAAATCAACCTAAAATGATCCATGTGGAAGTAAGGATACAAAAGAGTAAGGATAAAAGGGAATAAGACACTCCAGTTGAGTCGCAGGGTTCAGAGTGATCCCCATGCCAAACTTAGCCCCAGACTTGACCAACAATGTAGGCCTAAAGGTTTTAACAGCACTTAAACTTAACGGTGCTAAATTAATAGTTTAATTTAAACAATTTAACAAAAGAGTCATACAGAATTTACGATAGGTACAACAGTGACTCAGAGGCCTATCTTACTTATGAATCTAACGTACTTAAGAATCTAAGAGAGCAACATTCATAGTACATTTGCTATAGCATATTCACACTTGTGTGCACATAGACCTGAAGAAGAATGTACAAGGTATACCTGTGCAAAATTCCCCTTGAGTGCAGTGAAATGGTCATGTCTTGAGGAGTGGGGGTGTCAGCCCAGGCTCCATTGTCAGTGTTCGGTGGTAGTCCTCCAAGTATAGCAAACCTGAGAGTTCACTGGCTCTGAGAGGCGTCCCGCTCAGAGGGAAATTGCTGGTCACAGCTTGCTGTGGTCCAGGAGAGATCAAAGGGGCTCACTTAGGACTGCTGTTTATAGGGTCACAAGAGAATTGGCTTTAGTCATAGTAATTTTCCATCCTGGCTGCAATGGTAACTTTCTCTAAAAGTTCAGTAGCAAAAATGTTGTTTCACTTGGGTTGTTATGCAGGCAAGGAAAATAAGTTTCCAAGGCTGTTTGTTAAAAAACAGGAGCTCATTAGACAGGACTAGTTCCTGGGAGCAGACAGTGTTTCTGATAAGCTCAAGAGAAAGTTAGCCCAGGTGCTATTCATCAAGACTGAGACCTAACGAGCATTTCTGAGACCACAGTGTGGCCTGAAGAGGGCAGGGGGGGAAATGTGCCACGGAAAGAGAAATTACTAAGCATTTTTTTTGTCTTTTCTACCAAAATAAGGAAAAATAAAAACTCTCTGTGTGTATTTTGTTGCTCTTGTGATTGTTTGTTAATGTTATAAGCTGTAGGTGTTTGATGTCCATTAATTTGGTATTTGTTTTCCAGTATGTCCTGTCTGTCCTGCAATTTACCTACCCTACCCTTTTTCAAGGGTAAGTACTGTTTTAAGAATACAGTTGTTTGAAAAATGACTTTAATGTCTTGCTGTTCCGTGCTGAAGCTAACTTCATACCTCTTGTCGTTACTGGCTTTTGCTGTCTGGAGAACGTAATTCATAAAGCCTTAGTAAAGCATTCATTAATGTGTCTTGGTTAATTTTTTTTGACATCCTGGTGGTGATGTAATTAAGATATACAGAGTCCATAATTTCTCATTTTACTGAAAGTCTTAGCTTCAGCATAGAAAAGTAACAACTATAGTACAACCTGTTTTCTTTGGAAATGACACTCTTGGATAATGTGCAGTTGTGGTGTATTCTTTAGCTATACTAGACAAAACCAACCTTAAATCCATTGTTAGGCACTTACAAACACCATGTTGCTTATTTTTGTGCTTAGCTTTGGTTGTAACTGTGCATCACGAGTCATCTTGATGATTGTAATGAGAAATTTAATGTTTTGACAAGCATCCATATATACCATCAGTGCTGTTGATAATTTGTGAGGCATTCCGTGAAAATCTGGCCTCTTAGAGTCAAGACTTCCCCATTTGTTCTTTTGAGATAATGTTGAAATCTGCACACACTGGATATCTTTAGTTCCTTTTCTGCTGCTTAGCATGGCTTACATTTTTGTCTGACTTGCAGACCCAGGACTGCAAGCAACTCTAGAAATAGTTGCCTGGGGAATCTCCATTTACTTTGAGTGTATTCAGCTCAATTAAATATACAGTGAACGGTTTCTTCATTTTTGGCACACACAGAGGCTGTCTCTTGGACAAGGCTTTTATCATATGGGGAAAGGGTTTTGAGTAAAGTTTGAAAAATATATGTGTGGTAAATCAACAGTAAACAAGCATATTTCAACAGCAAGCAACTGCCTCATTGTATCTGTGTTACCACAGTTATTTCCTTTTTCTATTATTTGGCAATGCATTTCAGCATCTTAATATTTTTCCATAAGTTCTGGCTTTTAAAAGTGATCTTTCCTTGAAATTTTTTTAAGTGGCTCAGACGTGCTTTCATTTGGAGCTGTGACAGATGAGCAAAGGAGGAAAGGAATGCGTTTCTCAGTTCATGCTGTTATAGTTCATTGTCATTGGTTTTGTTCCCATTATAATCTAAGAATATATTGCATAGTGCTAAGCATCTGAGACTGTCAGTAACTTCAACTTCCGTCATTAAAACCTGAGACAAGAGGAAATTCTTCGCAATAAAGCTGATAGGAATTCATCACTGGCTTGAATAGAGCATAGTCAGACTGCAGCAAACATCAGGAAAATCTGGTTTTTAAGCTCTTGTATGCTTCTCATCTTAAAAAAAATGCAGTGAGCTATGATGTTAGCATTGAATATTTACCATATCCATGTGGAAAATGAGCCCTCTCTTCTCTGACGATGTCCAACTGCATGTAATACTGTGTAGAGTGAATATTTGTTTATTTGTGTATGTGTGAGAAAGATTTTAAATAATTGCTTTAAATCATTGCATTACAATGAATGGGAATAATAAATGAACCCACTTCTATACCTGTTATGGATGTTAATGTCATTTAACATTGTAATAGAGTATCTCTGTCTGAACTGCACTAGATATTCAAGGATTTTCACTCAAGAAACATGAAACACCTCTCTGAAAACCACTAACTTAAGGAAGAAGAAAGCTAATAAATTATTTTAAAGCTTAAAAAAAATCAGTGTGCATCACTACTCATTTTGAGCTATCTGCAAATATTTCTTAGGCCTCACATACTATTTCTGTAATAGACAGAGGAACAGCTTTGTGGAAGGATAAGTCATTAGATAGATAAGTCAGTCCAGAATGAATGTAATTGTTATGTACATTTTCAATGAGAAAACTGCAGCATTGTGGTTCATACACAAGGTTATCTGGCTGCAAAGATATTTTCTCTAGGGGCTCTGAATCAGAGGCTCATACGGCATAATGATGTTATTGTTGATGACACTTCACTTGGTGCTTGATACACAAGCTCTAGAGGCAGGGGAGGAAGCAGTCAGTTCAAGGGATTTTGTAATCTAAACCCAGCATGAATTACCATGGGAAGTCGTGGAGCTAATGTTTGAAACTAGTAGGACTACACACGTTATCCTTGGGGCTTATTACTTCAGCTGAAGTGAGTCTTTCAGTCCTGAAATCATGTTTATTTGTTCCAGCAGTAACAGTTTATGTATGAAAAGATGGTCATCTCTTCTCACAAACCTTGCCTCGCTTGCATCTTCAGATCATCATGGCTGTAATATCGCTATTGTTATTGTAAACTTTGTATAGGAGATGATAAAATGGGGATTCAATAACATGGTTAAGGTAGTTGTGGTAGATGGTAATTTATTTATAAAACAGTTGAAAAGGGATGTGGAAGCACCAGATTATTAGAAAATCTGCAGGAAACGAAAGCCCACAGAAATGAAAGATTCAAAGGGGAATAGTGGCATCCCTGGTAACCTAGAGAAATGGTAGACAACTGGAGTCATGGGTGTGCTGTGAGAAGTTCTGTGGATTCTAAGGTCATTCTCATGATTAAAGAGGACAAACAATTCAGAGATGCTGTTGTTGTTCTGTTTCAGGTGGCAAACATTAGTGGGTGGACTTCTGCTTCACCTTTCCTGGAAGCTGGGCTGGGTGGAGATAAACTTGTGTTCGAGGTAATCTGTTTTTTTTGGTATCTACTAAATACTTATTTTCTGTAGCTGGATCACAACATAGTTAGATAGGTTGTGGAAGTTACTAACTGGCAAAAATACAGGTTGGGGGGGTGTATGTGCTGCTTCACAGATGTAGAAGAGAACTTGTGTTTTAGTCAAGTGAATCTTTTATCTGCTGTGTAGATAAATGGAGGATATTGTTATAATAGCCATCGGTGATATTGGTAGAAGCAAGATTAGGTGTAGACATTGCTTTAGTGGCAGTTACTGATATCTATATATTATTATCAAATGTGTATTTTTGGTGCAGACTTTGTTTTCACAGAACAGTCTAAAGGAATATAGCTGTCAGTAATGTCCTTTTTTAGTGCAAATTGTCATCACTCATGATTACTTCTGCTTTAAACCATGAAATTAAAGAAGTTTAATCTTTTTTTTCCTGAGCTTGGAAAAGATATTTGATTGTTTTCAAATTCTGAAATAATTTAAACAAAATACTGGACAAGAGCCACTTTATGATGTTGAAGATGTTGTTTTTATCTATGAAAAGTTTTGATGAAAAATTTTTTGTATTTTGATGCAGGAGACTTCAGGCCACTAGGTGTCAGTACATTGTAGGAAAACGGATTAAAATACATCCTGAGAGACTTCTTATTAGTTTAGTGAATGCCGAATACCTGTTCTAGAATAGACTGAATGGAGCGACCAGAATTAGTTGACACGTTTTGGCTATAATACAGACAAATACTTAATCATGAGTTTAAACCTGTCTTTCTTCAGAAAAATCAGGCACATGCTTTAATGCTTTGCTGAGCTGGACTTGTAGCTTGTATCCCCTGTATTAAAACAAAACAAAATAAAACCAAAATAAAAAAAGCAACCCCAAAAGCCAAAAACCAAAACCCTCTAACACCCAAAACCCAACCAACAAACCAAAAAACTCCCCAACAAACAAACGTAATGTCAAAAGGTGATTTTAGTACTACCACCGGGATACAGATATTTCCACACCCCCGCCCCTTACAGAATATTGGTCTCTGAATCTATCTGTTGGTTTGGGGTTTTTCTGTCTATGTGTAGTATACTTAGGAATACCATATCCAGTCTCCTCATGCTTCAAATAATAAACTGCCATCCATTTGTTTGTTTAATTCTACAAAGTCTGTTTTTGTGTCATGTGGACTGATCTCATATACCTTCTGAGCCGGTTCAGGTTATCTCCAAGTGTCTGAGCAGAATTAAATTATTACATAAAGATCATCAGCCTTTGTGTAAAGTCCAGAATACTAACCTCACAATAAAGACCAAATGAAAACCTATTACTTAGGGTAATCCCTCTTAGATTTTGTGGATAACCTGCTTTTCATCTGCTTCCCCCCAGTGCTCCCAACTTTAAGGGACTCTCCATCATTGCTTCTAAAGAGAAAATACTGTCTGCAAAGCTTTTATCCAAAACAAGGTCTTTGTGGAGCACAGTGGAATCTACATAATGCTACACAGTGCTGCAGTCTGCCGTCCAGCTTCTGCCTACCCCTTGTAGGCACATAAGTCCAATATGTTCTGGTTGGCATTTCTTGTAGTACTGCATTTCCCCCACAGCTAAGCAGCAGCTCAGAGCCTTACTTAAACCAAAGCTCTAAAGTGTGGTTTAGGGGAACCTACCCGTTGACTTTAGTGGGCTTTGGATTTAGCCCTACAACAACCACAAACTCATCAGTTATTTTCCTGTTTTGCATGTACATCACTGTATTGCCAACATAAGAAGCTGCTAATTGGTTTACATGCAAGACAGATTGTTGATGCTGACACGTTACATCAAACATCCATGCATTCTTTTGCAGTCCTGAAATTCCCACTTGGCGGCCTAAAATTCTACCCTTACATCATGGAAAAAGCATCTGAAGTCCTTTTCCATTGCACTTCACAGTATTGCATTGGAGATGAAGACATATTTGGGATTCCTACAGTTTAGTGGTGGGGAACATGAAAGAGTGATACTTTTATGTTCTAAATGAAAATTCGGTTTTCATCATGCGTTCCTTTCATCTTCACTTTCTTTTCTTCCCTCCCCCTTGCTTCCATTTGTTGCAGTTCCAATAGGGTGGCGGGTATTTTTGTTGGTGTCTGATGTGAACTCATTGGTAATGAGGCATGACAGTTTTAGATCTCGGTCTTGATGAAATTCCAGTTGAAGTCAATAACCTTAAAAGGAACAGTGTTTTTATAAAAAATTATAGTGACTACTCAAGAAAACTCAGAGCGAATATTTATGCCAGTGAAAGGATCTAAAGATTATATTCGTGGCCCTGGGTTTTTGATTGAGTATCTTGGAAAATGATATAACAGGAAATGTGATATTTATGGTTTCTTCCTTGTCTGTGATTACATGTATCTTTTTGTTTTATTTTCATTCATACTGTTCTGATTTCATTATTTAGTGGTCTGTTTTTCTTGTGTTCCATGAAGTGTAGTAGTGTAGCGGTACCTGTAATTAACGTTTTAAGTCTTACATACGAGTTGGAAGTGTAATGCAAATTAAGGAACTACAAGCAGTTTGGTTTTGTTCTGAGAACCAGACTTCAATTCAAAGCTTGGGAAGAGTGAATGGATTAGCCATGACTTCAGCCCTGGGAAGCCTTTGATTCAGGCCCTTACCTCTTCCTTTCTTCCCTTGCTCGAAGTCTTCCATTATTCTCTCTGAAATTTACCACCTACCTGGTCCCTTTTCCCCCTTAAGTAACAAGATTAAAAAAAATGGAGAAGTGCAAATTCTGAAGCCCTTTCTCGGAACTGAAACCTGACCCTGCTGCAACAACCATAGCTAAAAAAAAAATTAATCAGATCAATCTGATGACTTCATTCCTCCATTAGTTGTCAAACTGCCTCCAGGAGTTTGGCTTAGTCAAAGGAATATCATTAGGAAATTTCAAGAGATAGGCTCCCACAGAGACAATCTGATATTTAGGAAGAATCTCTTTGTAAATCTGGCTGAGAAATGAATGTGTGGGTGGCCAAGTGTATTTGTACATAGTGAAAATGTGTGCTGTCTGTGCAAATGCACCATTTTATGCCTTCATTTGTCAGTTTTTGTTCCTTTCACAGCACATCAAGGAAATTAGTTGAAATTTCTCTCCTTTAAAACCAATGCAAATAATTGCTAAGGAAAAAGATAAACCAACACAATTTTGGAGAGAGAGGAGCCAGGGAAAGAGTAAAAGAAAAAATATATCTGCAGATAGTTCCTCTCTTGGATTAGATGAAGTGAATAATTTCTGACTTGGACTTTTAGTAAATTGGAGGAATACTGAACAATCGGACAATAACTTTAACATGCACACATTTGAAATTTATGTACATATATACATATTATATTCCTTGCAAGCAACTGTTCCTGACTGTATGTAAACAGAATGTGGTGAAATAATGAGATTTTAATTGTTTTCACAGGTCTGAAATCCTGTCATGGCTTCCTGCTTCAGTACTTTTTGTGGGCATCATTTATGCTGGCTCTAGGTCACTGTCTAGATTGGTAAGAAATGCAAGTAGAAGTCAATTCTTTATTATCTCTACTTTGTAAACAGAGAACATTCTCTTCATACATGGTGTTTAATGCTGTTCCTGGGTTGAGGGGAAAGGAGGGAGGAGGGGTTTAAATAATACATTGGTTGTTAATGGTGCTAAAGCAGTGGTTCAGTCCTATGAAGTATCAGAACAGATCCTCAGTGGTCTGAATTTTGCGAATAGGGAAGAAGCTGAAGAACTTATTAGCTGTAACTTTGCAAAAGGGGGAATGGGACTGTGGGATCTGTGGGAAATCCGTCCAGGAAAGTGATGAAGACCATTTCAGTGACAGCCTTTTGATTCTTTACCGGATTTGAAAAAATAAATTGAAAGTTGGAAAGAGATTATGGGAATGGTTAGATTAATCAGTTTTATTATCCATTTGCATCACAATAACCTATCAAATGTTTACAATATGTCAAATCTGCTTTCATTAAACTTGAATGCTTTATACTTAAATGATATAGTCTTTCTTAAAAAGATAAAATAAATTAGTGACATGAATTTTTTAAAAATAATAATGTTTTACTGCTGTTATGCAGTCTGCAAGCCCAAATGCTGCACTAGTTCCCTTCTGCATTCTGTCAGTGCATCTTACTGTAACTCTAGAGCTAGCTTGCTCTTATCAGCTCCTAAACCCCAAAGAAGATCAAAAGGGAATTTTTTACAGGATTCTGATTGTAGTGATCCCTTGAACATCTCAGTAGAGAGGCAGAGCAGAAAAGGACAGGAGGTCTCTGTCCTCATAAACAAGGTTGGAGGCCTCATCTTGGAACCAAATAATCTTGGGAAAACACAGGCCTGTGCTCAAAAGCCCCATGCTTCCACTTTAGTTCTGTCTCAGGGTGATTGCATTTACTTCCTCTTGGTTCCTTGTCAAAGGAAGTTCCATTGGCCTTCTCTGGTGTAAAGTGAGCAAAGATCCATGAGGAGAGCCTTGCCTGGAAACAGCAAAAAGCCTTGGCAGCAGCATCTTTTCTGCTTGCTCACCTGGGTGGTGGAGGAGTTATGAATCACATCCTCTCTGCTATTACTTCTTACTTCCTAGTCATCCAGTCAGTTACTGTGTTTCCCTCCTGTTCCTGCTCTGGTCATTCACAAGTGAGGTGCACTGGAGTGGCAGAGGGGCTATGAATGCTTTTGATTTATATCCCCAACCTTTCTTAAGGACAATCTCCCATTTCTGAATGGCTTTTTGTTGTACATGAATGGGGATTTAGAGGCCTAAGTCTGTGGCTGTTTTAGGAGGAAAGACAAAAGGAAAAGTAGTCTTAGGTCATAGTTATTATGTTCTGCCTTGTACTGAGACTGGGAGCATATTTGAATTAAGCAAGTTTATTCCTAAAGCAGAATTTATGTACACTTTTTTGATCAAATCCAAGGAGACCCGCTTTCAAACACTCCTGTATACTGGCAGGGCTACCATTTTATCTCTGTTCCTTTCCCTAGAGGTGCTGGCAGTCTCCTCTGCCCAAGAGTTCAGGGGTGGAAGTGGAGGAGGACTGCTTAGCTCTGGACTGTGATGCATTAACAAAAGTATGCAGAGCTGTGAGGGGAGGTTTGTACAGAGTCAATTCACCCTGCCTGCCCAACCAGTAAACCTTTCTTTTCATAACCCACTCACAAATTTAAGCAATAGTCACATCAAAGGCAATAGACATATGGAGAAGGTTAACTGGGCTAGGCAAACTGGAGCCATTGCTGGCTCCAAAACACATTTGGAAGAGCCAAAAGCAGAGAGGAGGAAAGAAAAACCCAACAAATTGGCTTCACAAAAGGAAGAATGTAAATTCTGCTGTCAACTTTCCTTGTTTATGGCTACTTCTTGTATTTCCTATTATTGTGTCAGGCTCAGGGTGCTCATGTTGTATTCTTCTGGTTTTATATTCTCAGTTGAGAACTGGCTTTCAGAACTGGTGAAGCTGGGTCCAACAACTTCTTACCAGTTGTGTTTGTGTGATTTTCATTCCTTTTTAGTTTAAAGATGTTAGAAGTTATCTTGGTGTAACTCTTGTGTTTATGGATCCACCCCAGCTGTCATTATGACTTAAAATGTTTAATTAGCAATACTTATCTGGCTTCATGGTAAAGAAAAGAAAATTACAGAAAATACAGATTTCTGAATGCAAAGTCCAATTGAAGAGATATTTGCTGCTTATATCACCTGATACTTAAAAACATGGACATCACTGAGAAATTACCTCATTCTCTACTCATGTGATTTAAATACTATACACAAGTGGGGAAATACTGCTTCCTAAACTGGCTTAGTCTTTATATTATCTTAATCAGAGCAGAGAATTGCTTCTGTTTCAACTGTCTGAGAGACCATGGATCTGATTTGGAGGAACTATTATGAACCACTAATTCTGGTTGGGTTTGCCTGTGGCAATGGGTGTTTGATTCATTATTGTTATCATTGGGTTTTGTTTCTTAATGATTTCATGTTGGGATGGTGTCCAGATACCTCAGTGAGTATAATTTCAACATCACTTGTGTATGAACTATTGCATTTCTACCCTAATTTTGGGCATCTCTTCCTAGCAGTAACTGAAAGCAATCACCTAAAATCATCTTGCCCACAATTCTGTTGCTAGGAGTCACACTGTATTCTTAGTACCAGTAGACAGAGATGGGAAAACTAATGAGAACTGTTTACTGTGGAGGGTGCAGATATTGGATCAGAAAAGGAAAACTAGAGGCAGAAACCTGGAGCAAATCTTACTGAGGTAGCTGTGTACAAACAAACTGGCTGAGCACTCAGAAGTGGGAGAAGCAGCAAGCAATGCTACAGCAGGGCCTGCATTTAAAGATGCCTGTGCCATGTGGTAATGATTGAAATGGATCTAAGTCCCTTTTAGGAGATATGGCATGGGTTTGCAGTTTAAAAAACAAAAAACCCAAACCACAAACATGTGGGACAGCTGTCTCTAGGAGGAGTGCCCCTTGCTATGTGTGTGACTGTTTTGGGTTGATTTGGGCATTTTTGTTCTCTCCCAATGGCAGCCAATCCCGGTGTTCCTCACTGTGCACAATGCAGCAGAAGTTATAACCTGTGGGTTCCAGAAGTTTGTGCAGAAAGAGGTAATTGATCTATTTATTGATACATTCAAGGTAACTACTGTGATATAACTGCCCTATAACAAGATACTTAATTTCTTTTAATACAAGCAGCATTATTACAGTGTGCTTTTCTAGTCTCTCTGTGATAGCTGGTCATTAGTGATACCCAGAGAGAGCTTTGCTGTTGACACGTTATCTATACTGATACAAGATATGAAACACGGCACATGTGTATCACCAGTTTGATCTGCATTTTTAAGACTGGCTTGGTCCTGCTTGCTTTTTCCTTTGGAAAACTAATATTCCCTCTCTGTCATAATTTTTATGTCTCCACATAAAAATCTCATTGTTTGAGCTGAGAAGGAGAAGGACTGGGTCCTTAGATCTAATTACTATAATATATCTAGTGTGTTGTATGATTATAGGTAGATCACATCTCCACATGAAATGCAGGAGGAACAGTGCATTTTTTAATTTGTTTTGAATTCTTGAGAATCTGCCCCAAGACCTATGAAAGTCAGGTGAATAATTCCTGCACCTTTTAGTAAGAGCTGAGTTTGTTTCTCACAAACTGTAATAGGGAGCCTTCTTTTTAGGCTTTTCTTGAAATGCTTTTCTAATTGACTAAAGAGCTGTTGTATGAGCTAACCCTGGGAAATCATTCATCACAAAGTCATTTCTACAGTGACCTCTGTCTTGCTGTAAAAGGGATCTTCCATTCATTATATCTGTTGTCTGTATAGAAGACAAATAGATGACCCATGTTTACTACTTCTAACAAACAGAAGAGGTCACTAAGGTTATACCTAAGGGACATAAGAGTATGTACCATACTATGTCCCTGTGACATTGTCCTCTGATTAGTGTCCCGTCAAGGTGTTTCATATTTTCCTTCTATGTCACATGCTTATGATTCCTCTCTTTAAAAACAAAAACACTGCAGACAAGGATAATGCAAAGACAGGCCTTGCTGGGAAGCTTCTCGGGAATAATTTTGTACCATAGAATTGGGAAACTTTCATGAGTTTAGATCAAGACTGATTTGACCGACATCTTTTATTAGGTACTTAATTAGTACCTAGTTAAGAAAACTCAGTATTTGAGTACATACATGACACAGTTTTGGTATAGTTCAAGTTAAGTTTGAGGGCGAGGTATAAAGTTGATGCTGGTTTTAGATTTACCTACTGGTAAGTAATCTAAAAATATAAATCAAGTTGAAGTAGGCTAATCTGTAATCCTGATTCTTCTTTTCCAAATTAAATTTGCTCAGCAGTGCTCAAATGTAATGGCCTGTTGAATGCTGCTAATTGAAGTTTTAATGTGTTTGGTGCAATAAGATCAACTGTCATCATTTTGCAGTTTTTGGAAGGAGAAAGGACTATTTCACCATTTTTATTGTTAAATTTTAATCTTTTAATCATACTTTCTTTTTTACAGCAGACCTCTCATCTGAAAGTCTGTAGGTAAGCTTTTAAAACTACTCACATTCAGATTCAGACTTGTTTTGGCTCCAGCTTCTCTATTTGCTTCAGATAATGGCACCAGAACAATGAAGAATGTAAGGCACATTCCTGTGGGCAGTGAGCCTAAATTGCAACATAGGAGTAATTAAATATTTTTTAATTTTTTTTAACCGTTGCTTGAACTGATATGTTTTTTGTCCTTACAAAAATAAAAAAAGCCAGAAGACCAGTCTTCCTGAACAAAAAAGCAGTGCTCATAATGTTTTTGGAAAGGAGATAGAAAGCAGGTTTGAAGTTCCAATGGGTGATCATAAACATTATCGGAAAGATGATTAATGTGTTAGAAAATAGCTTAAAATGCCTTTTGTGAGAAATAAAAGGTAAATAATATCTATTTCTGCTAGAATAATTCATTTCAAGCTGGGAATATGTCTCTTCTGCCATGTCTGAAGTGACAGGATGAGAGGAAATAGCCTTAAGTTGCACCAGGGAAAGTTCAGATTAGAAGTCAGTAAAAAATTTTCACCGAAAGAGTGGTTAGGCATTGGAATAAGTTGCCCAGGGAGGTGGTGGAGTCACTGTCTCTGGAAATGTTCAAGAGACATCTGGATGTGGCACTTGAGGAGGTGGTTTAGGGGTGATTATGCTGGTACTGGGTACTGGTGGACAGATGATCTTAAAGATCTCTTCCAACCTCAATGATTTTGTGATTCAGTGATAATAAGCTACACAACCTACCAACCCTTGATGGCCCTGGTTGTTTAGGCTTCAAAAAGGAGATAGAAAGGGACAAACAAAAGTTTGCCCCTACATCCCTTGAAGAAAGCACACTTGTTATTCTCCACATCCTGTAATCTTTTAGCTGTACTTAAGAGTGGATAATGTTGGGTTACTATTTAGTATACTTAGAGGCATTATCTTCCTAATTTCTTCCTGTTATTTCCATTATCTAACTTACTCTGGCCTTGTCTCCACCACTGGATTATTGTCAAGGATACTGGGGTTTTTTATAATCTTTATTCTGTCTTTTCCTACGCCCCTAGAGAGCAGGAAAATAAGCTCCCAACCCAAGTCTATGTTATTATTAATAGTGACAGTCCACAGAAATTCGACATCAGTGTGTTCAGTGTAGCATGAAGAAATACTGACTCAGCCACAGGTTGAGAATTTATTTAACTTAAATCAGTGGATTAGGAGAGGACTTATGTTGTCCTTAAACCATTTCTAGTGTAATACCTCTCATTTTCACTTTACTCTGTGTTCTGGAGTAGCACCATTACTTTTAAGGGAGTCACTTCTGCTGGAATTATTGTAACAGGCAGTTCACCTTAATAAAAGAAGTTTTTGGTAGCCATTCAGACAGAAATTGGTTGATTTTGGCTTTCTGAAGAAGCCTAGGGAAGCCAGGTGGCAAGTGAAGAATAATATTCTCTACCAAAAAAACCTTGATTTCATCCCTTCTGAGATGCTTTTTGCTGCTTCTGTTCTCATACAACTTTGCTATGTATGAGTTACAAAGAATGCATGAAGTAAAACTTAATTGTGGTGGCGGAAATTGCTTTTTAAATATAGAATAAAAAACTGAAGTGTCAGTGTAATATTAAGTGGAATTGCCTCTACTTTGCTGAGAGTACTAATCCAAGTTGCAAGCTTTTGATCTTGTGGTTTGTTTTTTTCTCTTCTCCACAGTGTGCTGTTCCTCCTGGCAGCAGCAGTGTGCCTTCCTTTGTGTGACACACAGGTGAGTTCTGCTTAGTAAAACAGCTCTAGTTAGACCTTGATGTGTGACATTTTGTTAGCATACGAGGGATGCAGCTTTTACTTGTAAGCTAGGGTAGGATTCCTGTGAAGGAACTGTAAATGTTTCCTATTGCTGTGTTGTAGTCATACTGGTTTTGCATCATGGTAAAACCTCTGAGCAGTCTGGACATGCAGCTCTTTGGTGAAGATAGTGGCTGGGGAAACCATGATTTTACTTCTTACAGGGCTTATAGCAAATCACTTAGATTTGAGTTAATTTCATGTACTTTCAGAAGGTTCCTAAACTAGTTTTGTATTCATTCTACACACTTTCTGTAGCTACTGGAGAAAGAAAGGAGGTACCTCCAGAGAGTGCTCCATCCAGCAAAGGTTTCTTCATTGGAGACTCTCTTTTGGAGACCTATGAAGGCTGTTTCCTTGCTTTAGATGCTTCAGTTAATATCTGAAGTCGGATGAATCTGGAACTTGTCTGGATTCATCTGATCAAATGTGGCTATCGGAAGCATTGCACTTGCACTAGCTCTTCATAGTCCATGGAGCAGAGCAGGAACTTCTGATATATAATTCATCTCCCTTGAAAGCAGACAACTAAAGTATGCCAGGTGAACTCCTCTCAAAATATTTGATTTTACCCATTGATTGTGAAGAGGGCCTGCTTTGCTCAGGGGTAGATGTTTGTTTGAAGCACTCTTTTGGATACTCTGTGATTAGTTGGAGCCTTAGCTACTGCAGAGGCTGAGAGAAGAAAGGAGACATGATAAACACCTTAGTGATGGTCCTCTGATCCTTTTGCTCCTCCCTGGTTGCCAATACAGGACTAAACAGACTAGGGTCCATATGGTTGGATTGTTTAAAATGTTGTACATAACTGAGGGAAATAGAACCATCTCTGTCAAGACAAGCTGAGAACCTGGGTAACTGGCATGTGCCAGGTCTCTAAGTGGGACAGGAAGAACTTCAGTCTTCCCAGTCTTCTTTAGTCATCTTCTCTTTCCTTTTAGCATTGCTCCCATTGGCTCTACTTGCTTTGGGAAGTTAACTGCAGGGAAATCACAATATGTATGTTTACATGAACATGTTTTTATTTATGTAGATGTTCTTTATTGCAGTTTGATCCAAATGGTTATTTATGGGCTCTAATTCACTTGGTCTGTGTTGGTAAGTAATTTTCTTTAAGAAAAGACTTAGGAAAAGTAAATGTTTTGGAGAAATGAGCTTTATTATGAAATTACTGATATTTGAGATTCTTTACATAAGAAACACTTGGAAAGAATGAAGATCAGTAAACATAAGAAAGTGCATTCCTATTATAGCTTTTATGTTGAAAACAACAGCAGACTAAACTAGGTATTGCAGTCTGTTAACAGTGGATAAGAAAATGCATATACAATTTTAATGAGCACTAAACTCTTCTGGTTGTTTTTTGATGGTTACCTGCTGAGAGACACTTCTTTCTAAGGGGAGAATAAACATGAAAAAGGGAAACAACAACTTGTAGTTAGAGCTTTATTGCACACACAGATTTTATTTAAAAACTGACAAAAATACTCTAAAATATCATGGAATATGGTCCCAGAGGAAGGATGTTGAAATGTTGGGGTTTTTTAGGCAATCATACGCGTTTTTTAGAAATTTTAACAGTGAGTTGCATAACCCATCAGGTTTTCTTTTGTCTTTTTTTCAGACTAAACATTGATTCAGATAAATCATAACTCTTCCCTGAAAAGCTAGAAACAGTTAGACCCAGAAAATCTGAAGAAAACAAGAGCAGTAATCTTTAACTAGGAGATTTGTGTCCTTTGGAGCATTTGGGTGGATAATCAGTCACTTGTATTTGATTCTTACCTGTCCTATAGACTGAGTAACTCATTCATATGTTAAGTCTTATCTGTAGATTAAGGATGATTCCTTCTTTATTTCTTCTATTCAAATTGTAAAATTTTCAAGGCAGAGGTAATGTGTTTATATGTATTCATGTCTAGGGAGGTCTAGAGATCCCATTCTAAAATGTTGTTAATATACAAATATGAAATAGGAGTTTTGTTCCTCTAGGAAATATTATATATATAAGCATTTGCTCATTTAGAAAAAAGTAGAAGCTATGGATTTTTTCACATCAAATACTTATTTGATGTAATGAGTGATGTTATTGCTTTCTCAAAGCCAAGTGGTTTCACTTGTAAAGCAGTGCTTGGTCATGGAGGTGGAAAACTGCTTAGAGCATCTTCAGAAGGGTTCTTCTGAGTGTTTGAAACGTGTAGGAAGTGCCAACAAAATGTTTATGCTCAAAATATAGCTTCTCTCCATTTCTTTTGGTTTTGAGAGTTGTTGATTTGATTGTTGTTTTTTGTGTAATTAGATTTCCTGTCAACTGAAATAAAAATGCTATAAGAAAGGGCAAACAGATAAACCAATTTCCTGCATTAAGTTTATCGAGACAGGGCGTTAGAGAAAGGACACGTGTTCTACCCTTCGCCTTGTCTAGCAGAGGCAGAATTGGGTACATCTATTTCAGTGTTCTGCTGGATTTAATTTTCATGTTCTGGTTCTCTCTGTGAATCAAAAAAAAAAAATACCCCAAGGCCTTGAAGAAAGGGTCTGAAAAAATAGAGCCTGAAGCTGTATTGTTTCTTCCATGAGTGCTTAAAGCTTTACCCAGAATAGAAATGTGAGCTAACCAAGAGGTGGGTGGGTCAAAAATGTAAAGAACCTGGAGATGCTAGAGCTGAGAGGACTTTAGATAGGTAAGACAGCTCAGAGCCAACAGCTCTACGTAAGGGTCCACACAGATTAATATGTCTTAGAACTTATCTCCAAAATCAAGAGGACTGAAGAACCCATTCTTTGACACTTTTCTGTATGTATTTACACACAAAAACACATACACACACACTCTCCTTTGTAGCTGCTGTGACCTAGAAGTTATCTCTTCCTCAGAAGAACTAGCAGAACCACAAAGCATGATTGTACTCTGAGATGATAACACTTTGAAAACTATTAATTTGAAGCGATAGGTTCATTTTACTCATGGTCTAGGAATCCTTTGTGCCGTGTTGCTAAACTGTAATTCAGAGGGGTTCACGTCTGCCAGTACCACGGCCAAACAAGCTGTTGTTTGTCAGAATGATTGCACGTTATGGCAATTGCACGTGTCATTTCAATTACAGGGGCTTACAAAGTATTTCACAAGTTGTGGAAACCTGGCTCCTTAAGGTAATGTGTTTTCATATTCTTTTACAAAGAAAGAGATTGCTATCAAAGGGGCTTAGAAACACATCTGTGTAGCAGTCAGGTAAACTGTAGGGATCTCTGCATTATCAGCATGAGCTGGGCCACTCTTGGTTAATCATTAATGACTTCCCTTGCAAGAGGAGCCTTATTTATTGTTGGTAACAATAGCATGTGATTATTGATAGTTGTACTGCTAACTATCAATACATCATCCAAGGGTGATGACTCAGTCCTGAAAAAAGAACCCCTAATTACTGGCACAGGTGTTAAGAGGCAATGTTAATTTGTGTTCGTGTGGAAAGCTGCATGGTTTGAATCTGTCAGTATTGTGACAGTCTCAAAAGTGTTCAGCAGCTGCTGACTTACCACAGGACTGGAATGGCCAAGTACCTTAAGCACCTTGAAACCTTTCACTAATCCCACTTGCTTGTTAGAACTCCAACCATGCAATAGGAGTCTTAGAATCAGATGGCACTACACGTTCACAGTGTCTGTAATCTGCAGTTGTCTGTATAGATGGAGACGGATCTGTTGCCACTGCATATTATGTATATGTTCATAATATATGCATCTGTAGAATATGGATAAGCTCATTTATTTCAAAACCGTTTTCCATCTCTGGTTAAAGGTTCTAAATTTTAGTCAGTCTCATTTTACTTCACTTTAAATGAGACTTCCACTGACATAGTAACAACAGAAATAATATGTGAATTATGTGTAAATTAATATGCTGATTAATTGAGAATTTAATTAATTTATTAATATCGATAAAGTTATTACTATATTATGTTCATGATGTATATAATATAATGTTACTATCACCTAACTATATTATATAAATTAATATAATAGAATATTACAGTGTTATAATACTGCTTAATATACTGATCTCTTATACCAAATGAACTGCTTTGCTAAACGAGCACCTTTTTTTCTTTCCCTCCTCTCCCAGTGATCTGGACCAACAGTACATCAACTATGTATTCAGGTAAAATGAATAGGTCTTTGATACACCATAGCTGGTTTTATGTGGTATATGTTTTCATTTTCAACCGTGGCTTGTTGAGGAAACTCATAGCTACCACTACTTAAATGTATTAATTTAGAGGGACATTCACTGAAAGAACAGTGCTAAGCTGAATGGCTTAGCAGATGAATTTTTTTGGCTCTGGTTATGGATGGATATGCCAATATACACCTGGGAAGGTAACGAGGTGTTAATTATGAATTTTTAAATCACCATGTGCACAAGTGATCTATCATTTCCAGAAATAATATTGACAGAGTAACTCCCTGGCAATACCCCACTTCAGAAAATAAAACTTGTACAAAATTGCCAGAAGGAGAGGTAGTGATTACAAAAGTACTGTGTGCAAAAAACATGAGCAGTAACTGATTGTTCAGAGTGCTGTTAGTGGGATTGAGTAATTCAGACTTTCAGTTGTTTTTCTGATTTGGAGATATAAAAGTGGCTTGTTATTTTTTAGCTAGTGAGAGAGCCTGAGTCACCGACCATATTCCCCTGCTTTTTTAGATTCGGTCCTTTCCTTAAAGAGCCACACAAGTCAGAACATTCAGTGTACTTGGCTTCTGTTGGGTTTTGGTGAGGCTTTGTTTGAAGTAGGACACATAGAGACTTGATTAGGTTCTCCTCAATCCATATGTTGGATGCCCATTCTCCTCCATCCATATGTTATATATGTTGGCATCTTCTTAGGATGGTAGCTAAAGTCATACAGGGGCACTATGAAGTATGAATAATAAATTCAAAGAAAGGGTAGTCAAAAGGAATGAAAGAGGGAGCGGAAGTTAGGATAAGCATAACAAAAGTAAAGTTGTGCTTCTCTGTTTGATTAGATGGATGACCACATGAAAGATCATTGATAGGAAGACATCAGGGACACCAGTGTAGGAACATCAGTTCCCATTTATCTTGTAACATCATCCATATGATAACAGTGCCTCTCTTTCTATCTTAGTTCAATCAAATCTCCTATTTCAATACATAAGAAATGCAGGCCTGTGATTTTGCCTCTGTATGATTCCAGTGTCTATTCACCAGGGTCCCATTCATGGATAATATCTGAATATCAGTTTGCTTGAAGTGGTCTCTTGTTTAAATCAGTTGTTTTCCATCTATGCAATGCACTATGAAATGCAAAGCAAATCAATTTTACGCAAAGGAGGTAGGTGTGTTTATTGAAACTTTGGAAGAATTAGTTGTGGAATTTGCAAATAGCTGCCACATGCAGAAATAACCCATGAAGTCTTGAATGAGCTGTAGCTGTTTTTCTGTGTTGAAGGGAAAATAATTAAATAAGCAGTAAAATCGATTGATTTTTCATTTGGCAGTTGCCTCAATATGGCTCTCAGTTGTCATTTTAGTTGAAAATTGCTCCTGGGCCTGAACCTTTAAATTCAGACTTTGGCTGAAGGTCTTAAATTTGCAGCTTTGTTTGAAAAGTCAGGGCTGGGTTCCTTCTCTGTTAATTGGCGATTGTGGTCCTTTGGAGTCTGTGAACTTGTGTCCAGTAGAGAGCAGGAGTTCCACATTACATGGAAAGTATGATTGTTTACTTGGAAGCTTTCGAAAGGGAGAAACTTCTTGCTAAGGAGCTGTGAGGTGCAATGGTATGTATTTTAAAACTTTTCTTTTTACAAAAAACCCAAACAAACAAATAATCCAACAGTGGATTTGTGCAAATTGGAAGATGGCTATTTTCAGCATCTGCTTAAAAACAAAAATTTGTTATCAAATCTTCCAAAGATTTTCACCAATAAGAGGCTTAAAGGTCAGCATTGCTTATAAGATGGTGGTGCAAAGCAGTTGCTGGAAAACAGGTGACTGAGAGGAGGTAGCAGACTGGATACTTCTTTGTTTGGCTTGGGTCTATGGATATCTATATGTGTTTGTATTTCTATGTATTACAGAAGCTCACAGTCCATAACATTTGGACTAGGGAAAACAAGCAGTACCATAGACAATGGGATAAGTGACATCTGAATCCTTTTAGAGTTTTAATTTGTCATAATGGCTGACGATGTTTGAAAGGGTGTGAAATTTGGTGGAAGCTCTTTCCATGTTTGCAACCTCCATGACATGCCACCTCCAATATTTAATGGGACTTAAATCCTGCTGCAGAAGGCACTGGCGGGGTTTGTTTCTTTGTGAGACCTTCGATAAAGCTGTTCGGAGTGTTTGAGAGCTATGTAGAGCTGTGTACACAGAGCTTTACTGCACAAGCTTAATTTCTGTAGAAAACAGTCAAAAATATTTTTAAATCTCACTGAGTAGAGGAATATTCTCTGAATGAACTCTAACTCCTCACGAGCAACTCTGGGTCAGAATTACTGTAAACGTGGGTTTATCTCTGTGAGAGGGTACCCAGCGCTAAATTCTGTGATTTAGCAGGTGTTAATGTATATGCTGCTTCCTTTACTCAAGGCTTCTTGAGGACTGTTTTGGCCATGACAGAATCCCAGTTCCACCTCCAGAACAGGATACTATAATGTGTACTGGAGATCTTGTTTATACAGACATGATTGTATGATTCTATGATTTATGAAGGAACTTGCTAGTGTGGTATTAGTGCAACTTTCTCCTCTTAGCACTATGATCCGTAGGTCTTTAAAGCTGCTTATTTCTAACCTAAATCACACAGCTGGTGTGCGGCTGTGCGGGTAAAAGAAAGCAGCTGTGTAGGCACAGACAGCTAGAGTGTAGAATCATTGAATCATTTAGGTTGGAGAAGATCCTTAAGATCACTGAGTGCATTCACCAAACACTACCAAGTCCTACATTTGCTAAACACCACATGTATATGTCTTTTAAGTACCCTTGGGGATGGTGACAACCACTACCCTAGGCAGCCTGTTCCAATGCTTGATAACCTTTTCAATGAAGAAATTTTTCCTAATATATAGGAAAACATATAGGATTGTAACAGAAGAGGCTGTTCAAAGCATTTCTGTTCAGTATGAAAGCACAGTTGTACTCTGAGTGTAGAGACTACCTGCATAGAGCAGATGGAAAGTTTTACACCACATTGCTGGATGTTAGAATGTACCAATATGTTAGAGTAAAAAATATATATTCAGATTAAAAAGAAACATTAACTGTATTGGCTTTGTTGGATGTTTCCAGAGGTGCAACTGAAATTAGCAAAGTCTCCTAACATATACTGTCCTTACATTCCATGCACTGTTTCTTGTTCTAAAATCTGGAACCGTTTGGGAGGGAAAGACATCCTAAGAAATAGGAACTTTCCAAAACTAAACAGATCTGAAGAAATATTTGCTGATGTTGAAAGTGTGGCGTTCTTCTCTCTTCATCACTTACAGCACGATTATTAAATGGCTTTTAAAAAGGGAGCAGGCAGCAAAGTGTAAGAGGGAAAGCAGAGCTGTGCTATGCAGAGAAGGGAGGGGTGTGGCAGTACCCAACCCCATCCTGTTCATCCCTCTCCCTTGTGTTTAAGCATTTGGGGCAGGGAGAGGGAGGAAGAGAGAGGGGCAATATACTTCCAAGATACTCCCTCTAATTCTCCAATTCTCTTGATCCCACCTCAATTTTTTACTGCATTATTGTATTTCCCTGTACTCTGACTTCTGCATTGGTGTTCTACTTACTAGTACTTTTTCTAGTAATCTTGTATTTTCTTTATTCCTTTCTGTTCCCCCACTTTTTATCGAGAAAGGAATTTCTCCCCCCCTAGATGGCAAGAGTTAGTGTGAGGGGAGGGGTAGTAATGTCTGCCTGGCATGTTGAGGGATACATAATGTGTCTTAGAAGCACGTTGCAGCTCATCTTGGACTTTCTCCTGTGCTGAGGCAGGTAGAAATATGTTAATTCTTGTGGAGAACCTGTAAGGAAGTTTCAGTACATCCCAATATCTGTCCCAGTCTGATCTGTGTTCACAAAGGCATACCAGCTGGCCTAGCAGCTATTGGTGAGGAGAAAACAGACACTTGAGAGTTTCAAATGGTGAAGAAGTAACACTGACAAAGGTATGAGGTAAAGACTCTACTCTTTGCAGCTAAACTACATCTGGATTCTGGAGGAGCTGTCAGTTTTGCGAATTAAAAATGCTGCAGTAGATTTTCTGCATAAGGGGAGGGCAGCTTTGCAGGCAGAAATTAATATTCTTGCTGACAAAACCTCTTTTTAGCCAGAAAGGAAACTCCAGGTGACCCAGCCCTCAATATTGAGTACAGGGAAAAAAGAGAGGAGCAGAGAAATCCAGCGCAGGGGTTTTGGTTTTGCTGCAGCCTGGTGTCCAGGCTGTCCTACTAGAAACCTTTGAATCCCTCATCTGTTTTTTCAGCATCTTTGTGTCTTTTCTACTGATGCTCTGTTCAGAGCAGAGCTACAGTGCAGCTGTAATGCCATCTAACCCATTTGCCTTAGCCTGCCCCACACTTCACAAATAAGATTTTGTTTTCCTCATATGTTTTCTTTGGTTCAAAACCTGGGATGTCTGGTAGGATTATCAATTCCTCTTGGTTGCAGAAGGAAGTTTCTCTCTGAGTATTTCCCAATCTCGGTGTTTTTTTATTTAAAATTTAATAGTGCAAAAAAGAAGTGGAGTAACACAGTTTAGTCCTAATTCTCATCACTGTTGATACAGTTTCCTTTGCCCTGCCAGTCTCTTGTTTTCTCTGTTTCTCAATCAAAAGCAATAGACCTTTGCTTCCTTTTCTCTCTTTAGCAGGAAACTGAGGAATTGGGCCTGTTTATTGTGAGCTCGTCTTGGCATCCCATGCAGGGAGAGCACCCGTGTGTGGGGAGGAGTGTTGGGGGGGAAATTACCTACTGTAAGTGATCTGCTTTGCCTTCTTCATTATCTTTGTGACAACCGCATCATTTAAAAACATGTATAAATATTGGCAGTGTGAACGTACTGTACCAGCTGATGCCTTTCAAAGACATATAGAATGTGAAGCCAAAAATACCTGCCTGTCTATCCCTCATAAACCCTTTCCTTCTCCAGCCCATTATGTTCCATGGCTGATTTCAGTGACAAGCTCCCCCTCCGGAGCTTCCTTGGCCATGGCATTTCCATGCTCTTGGCAGTTCGTTTTGCTGCTGGTGCCTCTGTGAATGACACTGGAATTCACCAGAGCTTGCCGAGGGCAGGTCACCAAGTGCAGTAGCCTGGTCATGTAGAGAGCTGGGACCAGCTGAGTGAGCAGGTTTTGAAAGAGTGGCTGTGTTAACACTGGAAAAGGGAGTTGGCCTGGAATGCTTTAGCATTCATAACATTAATGAATGTCTTTTTATCTCTCTAAGTGCAGTGCTTTCTTCTTTTTTCAAGAAGAAGACTCTGCAGATGCTCTTTTCTCCTTCTCCCACTTATCCTTAGTGTTTGTCATGGATGTGTGTTGTTAATTGAAAGAAGGTGTAGCTCTACTTTGGAGACATACATGCTCCTCCCATCTTACGGTGCCCCACAATATGTTTTTGTAGCCTTCTAGCCTTGGAAAAAACTTGGAATGAAAAAATTTGGGAAAAATCAGAAATTTAGAGGAAGAATCAGTAGCACTGAAAAAGGCTCTGTACAGCCTATGCTGCAAACTCAGAGGATGAAGTCTTTGTAAGACCTCAGGCATCTTAAGTGATACTTCATGTAAAGGACTGGTTACAGTTGATTTGCTTGATCACTTGTATCTTTCTGAAAAATCATTTGGGCTGTTACTTCTGAAAAATCGTTTGGGCTGGTACTTGGTGTTATTTTCATGTGTTTTTAAACTTATTTAAGTGCAGTTGTTCTGGCATAACACAGAACAACAACCATACATTGCAGCTTTGGTGGTTTAAAAATGGGACAGCAGGAAAAACTTCTTTGCTAGGAAGGTAGGTAGAGTGGCCCTAGGACAAGTTACCAGAGACATGGAATCTCTATGCTGGTAGATTTTTGAGACAGAACCACAGAGGGCCTGATCAAATATTCATGATAATTCTGCTTCAGGTGAGAAACTGTATTAAGTGACCCCAGAGATTCTTTCCCAATCAACTTTGTTTTTCTTTTAATTGATACTTATGCCTCAGTTATTCTACTTAACTGGAATAAGTTTCACCATGAAAAAAACAAACACAAAGCTGTCAATTTATAATGTTCAGCCCTTGTCATAAATTCTGTAGTATCCAATTAATTAATTTTTTTTTAATTTTCTAGTGTGGTGCTGTTGGCCTCTGCATCCCATCCAGCAGGTGAAGTGTATTGAGTTGTTTCTTTTTTAGGTTTTCATATTGCCTTTCCTTTCCGTGCATGTTTCTAGAGACCATACCCTCTAGCATTTTGGGTATGACCAATAATATACTATCGTGTAGGAAGAATGTAGAATGGTGTATAACTTGGTGTAATTTGCATGATATAAAGAAGCATTTATATCATATATATATATAGCATATATATATGCTATATATATAGCATATATATATAGCATATATAAAGAAGCATTTAAAGAAACATAAATTCCCCTTTTTGCCTGGTGGTGCATATTGTGTACATAGGTATCCTCTCCCCCGCCCCAGGATAGACATAAATGTTAAGCAAAACAGTCCTGAATTTCAAAAAGTGAAAGATGGAGCTTCCTGCAAATCTGTAGAGCCTAAAGGCCAGAGAACTCCTGAAAATTGTTGCTACCAAGAGCAACCAGGGCCCAGGTTCCTGGAAATTCAAGTACTCAAGAGCTCTACTTGGTCCTGGGAGAACTTAAACTTCTCAACATGCTACGTGTTAGAGAGTTCAAATGTCAGAGAGGGAAGCAACCACCATATGTGTGTGTTTCCTGTTACTTCAGTAGGAATTATGACAAACTCTATAAAAAAAGAAGTGGATATAATGCATGTCTGTCCACTGGCAACTGTTGCTTAAGCAGGATCTTCTGTATACTCACAGAGAATACTTTTACATATCCCTTTTCCCTTTTTCAGCCAAAGGCAGGAACTGGCTAAAAGCAAGGTCAGAAAGAAATCATTAAACACACCAGAAATGTGGAAAGCATCATAAATGAAAAGTTAGCCAACTGTAAAGGCTCAAAGGAATGTTAAACTAATAATGTTCATGTAATTGCTTTTCTCTTGCTTGTAACAGTGTTCCACTGAGTATATTGCTTTGTCCCTCAGGTGATCTCTTCAGTGCCTTGGACTTTCCATTCCTGTACTTCTACAGGTTTCATAGCAGCTGCTGTGCCAGGTAACGTTTCTGTAAAGGACATGTAAATGTTTTCAAAATAAGAGAGCACATTGACTTCCAACCTTGACTCTCAGTTAAAAATTTTGGAGTATGTAAAGCCTCAGTTATACTAGTTTCTGCTGGCATAAACCAGTAAAAATGCAGAGAATATACATCGGTGCATATCTGTGGATATGCATTTGAAGGCCTGAGATTCAAATGTGCTGGAATTTTATGTGTTTCCTTGAGTGAGTGCATTCTGATCCGGAGAGTACCCAGTCACCAGTAAAATAATTTTTACCAAATGTAGCAAAGCTTTGATACATAGCATCTCTCAAATGCTTCTGAAGTCGGATTAGCCCTAGTAAAACTTGCTGTTTGCAGCGATTACGAAGTATTAGTCTTCAGCAGTATATGGGTGTACATGGATTTATTTGCCTGTACATCTTGTTATTTGGCAGAATGCTTTTTTTGGGTAGAAAGGAGAGGCTTTAACAAGCATTCCATTATTTTGAGAAGCAAAAGTTCGTGGCCTAATAGCATAATTCTTACAGGACAACATAAATATGTTTCCTATAGATCTTAATTATCTCAAAAAAAAATTATTCCCATCTTTCCCCTCCAGTCTTTTGCTAAATAAAAGTATTTTCTTTCTAGAGGGGGAAAAAAATCTTTTCATGCTAACTGATGGCAAAAATATTTCCTCATTTTTAGGGTTTTTCTTACTAGTATCCAGATTTTCCATTAAAAGGGGATATTAAGAATGATTGTTAAATAATTTCCAATGTACATAGATTTTTGTTATGAAAGTGACTTTTTTTCAAGGGTGGACTATCCACACTGCAAGTAGCTTGTAGTTAGGTATTTTTTTGTGAAGGCAAGGTCTAACTGCAAGCACTAATGGATATCTGTCTAGCCCAGATATTCTTCTCTTTCACTTCATTAGAATTTTAACACTTGTGGCCTCCCACTTCTGTTTCCATTGCCCCACCTTCAGTAGATAGCACAATGCACTACAGGAAGGGGAAAAGGACTGCTTAGATGGAGAAACAAGCATCTCAGTTGCTCTCCTACATCTTGTAATCCAATGTCTTTGTAGACATAAAGGATATGGAGGAAAACCTATACAATGTAAAGTAAGGGCAACTAATACAGCCAAATCTACTGCCTCTGCAGAATGTCTGAAGCATTAGCAGTGAGGTGCAAAATGCTCAATCTATATAACAAAATAAATTGATGTTAATTGTGGCATCAGTATTTAGGTAAACATTCCCATGTTTTGCTGTTTCACTGTTTATCTCTGAATTACACTAAACATCTTCAAATCTCTCTGACTAAAAGCCCTTCACAGCAGAAGATCTGAAACAAACTCAAGCCAGCTACTGGACTTCAAAAAGTCTGGGCAATGTTGGATCGTTGAACTCACTCATTTCTCAGAGTGGAATGTTCTACTGCTCAGCACTTCCTCTTCTGCAACAAGTTGCTGAGTTTGGGCCTATCTTTATCATCAAAGCAGCATTTGCTTCCTTGTCTTCGGGCATAGCAGATAGTCCTTCAGAGTCTCATGTTATGGCTCAGTGTAAGAAACCCTAGTTCCTTCTACTCCTGGGAAGTTATCTTACCTTACTGTTTGGTACCTGTACTGACATGTGGCTGAGATGGAACTTTGCCACGTGTATTGAGCAGGAAACAGCACTTGGCTGATATACAGGAGCCCAGCATGGAAAATTCTGACCCGGGGAGCCACCATTTTCTGCCCTTCCTGCTGTTGTAGAGAGGGGACCAACTGCACTGCATCACTATCCAGAACAGCATACCCTCTGCAAATACCAAGGCACTTTTTACTTCATCACTTGTATGCGGTATTGATCCTATCTCCTTTCCCATGCAGCTTCCCACAGTACTTCGTAATCTCTTACGCCTCACAGTAATTTTTGCCTTACGTATTTTGAAGTCCTTTTTCTATTCCCTGCTTGCTGGTTTGCACTATTCCGCTGGTTCACAACCAGTGGGTTGTACGTATGTCAGAAGTGAAACAAACTCCCGAACCAAGGCTCATAAGCTCCGTAAAGTCCAGTGAAATGTGGAACAGTTTCCTTTAGGGTACTCTTGGCTACAGGAGCATTGGGAATTGCTGTCAGATATGACTTGAGAATCAAAATTCTCTTAATTGTCAGCAGAAAACTTTGGAGCATCCTGTTCCCAGCATTACTGAGTCATCTATTTGTTATGCAGTAGAGATGTATTTGACTTCCTAATTGGAATTTAGGTTTCATGAGGTTTAAGCAGCTTGAAAGCTTCAGGCAGAAACTTTCCACTGGATATTTTTTCAGTTCAAGACTCTGTGGAGGTTGAAGTAAGTTAGTTGCCAAACATGTGTGGTTCCTGTTGAAATTAGCATTGCTGTTATTCAGGACCATTTCAAAGCCTGAAGTTAATATTTAACCTCATGTTTCCAATAATCTCTACTTTTCTGATTATGCAAGTGCATTAGAGACCAGCCATAAGAGCGTCAGACTTACTTTACTCAGATTCTAGTCACTGACTGAACAAAACCCAAGATGTACCAGACATAATGTAAGCTTCTTGTCCACCAACTTTCTTTACCCAAATGGGATTAACACTGCAGTTCTGCAAACCAAGGTGCCTGTAAAAGGTTGTTTAGTTGAAATTAGGAGACTTTTTTAACAAGCTTTCCCTATCCCTTGCAGTGGACTGTTGGGATTCTTTCTGATGTTGCACACAGTGAAGCTAAAAAGCAGCACAACCTCAGGGCAATATGCAGCCTGGAGTTTCCTTGCAAAGGTAAGAGACCCTCACAGGAACACAGTGGATCTGGGCTTCTCCCGGGAGAACTGAGGAATTTCTGCATCTCTCTAGTTTCCCTTGCTGTTCCTACTTGACACTCCTAGGGCCTGTCTGTGCAGCCTGCATGTAGAGTTGAGACAACAAATATCAGGTGCATAATACACTAGGATCACTAGCTGAGATGAAATACTGTGTATAAACTGAGCACAGTGCTTTCCAAAGCAATCTGTACTTTCCAAAGGTGTTTTGGAGAAGAGTACTCCTTCTGAAGTGTGTGCAGCATACCTTACCTGAGCCAAGAGTTAAAACTAGTTCCCTGAAGTTCAGTACCAGAACTCCCATTGATTTTGGAGCAAGGGAGAGATGTGGGTGTCATTTGCCTTAACATTAACAAGGCTTTTGACGGTATGTCCCACAATATTCTTATATCTAAATTAGATTGTTACAGTCTGGATGGACAGACAACCAGATGGGTAAAAAAATGATGATCAGGTTCAGAAGGTGAAAGTTAATGATTCCTACTGTAACTGGAGGCTTGCAACAACTGGAGTGGTGCAGTGGTCCGTCCTGGGACCCTTCCTGTTTAATATCTTTATTGAAGAATCAGAGGTGATAGAGTGCACTCAGGTTTGCAATGGACAATAAATTGGAAGAACCAGTCAATAGTGCTGGAGGACAAGGTTGCCATCCAGAGGGATCTGACAGGCTAGTGGAATGGGCTAATAGAAATCTTAGAAAATTCCTCAAGTACAGATGTGAAGCCCTTCACTTGGGAAGGAAGAGTGCCTGGCAATAATACAGCCTGGGGACTGCACAGCTGGGAAGCAGCTCTATGGAAAAGGACTTGGGGATTTTGGTAGACAGCAAGCTGGACAAGATCCAGCAGTGTGCCCTGGCAGCTGCTGGATCGTGGGTTCTGCTTAGAGTAGCATAGACAGTAAATTCATGGAAGTGATCATGCCCCTCTACTCAGCACTTGTTAGACCACATCTGGAATAGGGAGCCTTGTTTTAGGCGCCTCAATATAGAGGAGACATTGATAAAAAGGAGTGAGTTTAGCAAAGAGCTGCCAAGAAAGCCAGGGGACTGGAGCACTTACCTTTAGGGGAGTTACTGCCGAACCAGGCTTGTTTGTCCTGGAAGAGAGACAACTCTGGGAGCACCTAACAAATAGCAGCCACCCAGTAGCTATGGAGAAATTATCAAGAAGTCAGATCCAGGCTATTCACAGTGGTGCTTAGGGGTCTGTGTGTAAGATAAAAATAAAGGTTCAGACTGGGTATAAGGAAAAATTATTTCACCCCAAGGACAAGTCAGGCAAGGGCAGAAGTTGCCCAGGAAGGCTGTGCAGTTTCCATCTTTGAAGGTTTTCAAGCCCCAGCTGGATAAAGCCCAGAGCAACCCAGTCTGACCTCCTGAGGTCCATTCCTACTGGAATTATCCTATGATCTGAGGATTTAGGGTCTGGCTGTGCTTGATTTAAGTTATTAACAGCTGATTTGTTAAATTATTGGTGATGAATGCAGTCAGAAGAGCTTGTCAGACGCCTTTTCCCTGGTTAGATTTTACTTAGTTTCATCACTCTCAGCTAGGTCATCTGAAAACCACAACCTTCCTATGTGGTTTGTGATCACAGCTTTCCTACTACAGTGAAAAGAAGCTGTTGCTTTACAAAAAAAAAGTAGACTTGCATAATATACTTGTTTAGAAACTGTAGTCAAATGAGTCTGGTTTTTCTGGGGATAACAAGAAGGGAGTGATAATGGCTTGCTTTGTGCTTTGCAAGCTGTTCCACACTGTACAAGTCTCACCAGTTTGAATTTCTTCCAAACATTCTGACTGTGCAGATTTCAGTACCTTAGCTTTCTTCTCTCTTCTTGGTAGCAAGTCAACTGATCTAAAACTTGCTCATGAGTCTTTTTTTTTTTCGTTTAACATTCTGGGTTGGAGGTGGGAATAGCTGCCTCTGCTAGTGGGTGTGGGTGTTGTGTGTCAATGAGGGTAAATGGTTCTACATGTGGTATTTATGACCTATCTGAAAAAACTGCAGGCAAAGATGTGTTGTGAAATTTGGGTCCTTCCCAGCTGAAGTGGATCAGAGCCACAAAGTCTGGACTGGATCAAAGCTTTCCCAAAGTTCAAGGGTTTCTAGATTTGTGGGGGTTTGGCTAACTCTAGAAATAAGTTAGACAAAGTTTGTTCTAGCCACTGTTGTCAATGAAATGATGTGCCTTTATAGCAACTGAAAATTTGCCCCTGTGTCACTGTGAGGATATAATCTATTTTTCAACCTTAAAAGTGTGTGCTTTTTAACATGCATGGTTTAATTATCTTGTTTAGGAAGGTTTTTGTAACAGAGCACATTAATCCTTTTCCTTTTGTTGTAGCTTCTAACTGAGTGCTCAAATTATGTCTTGTTTTGAGTTCAAAGAGGGGAATAAGTTAATGAAGACATGAGATTTGTCTGTAGCACTAATAATTTTATCAAAACTAGCAGTTTCCCTATGTCTTTCACTACTGTTTTAAAGCTTGCTATCAGGCTTATTTAAGGTTCTGCCGTACCTATCTGGGGATGCGTGAGGAGCATGGAGGAATTGCTGCTCCAAGTACTGAAATGCAGCTGATTTGGGATTAGAAGTCAGTGAATGCTTGAAAAATTTGGAAACACTATACATCAGTTTTAGAAAGGGATCAAAAGACACTGCAGAGACAGACACAGATAGGCAGAAAGCAAGAGCTGAACTGGAGCTTGCCTGAAGCATAGAGGCTGATCTCCCAGCTCCTACAAAATTTTCCTAAGGAACCTTCTATCTATAAGGAACTATAAATTTACATATGGGGTAGTTAAGAAGAGTCCTATCTGTATGATCACTAATGCTGCTTCCTGCAGGTGTTCGAAAGTGTTAGAACTATGTACTGATCCAACTCTGCACTGCATGGGTATGAGAGTTGTGTCAATCACATCTTAAATCATCATAAGTGCAGAAAAGCAGTATTTAACTAGCACTATAAAAATCTGTTTAAATCAAAATGTGTGGCTCCTGTGGAAAAAAAAAACCCAACCAACCCAAAAAAAAGGAATTAAATTAATGTGGATAAAGAATAAAGGTAGAAAGTATTTGAGTCTGGACTTGCAGAATGGTATTCAGTGAAAAAAAAAACACCTCTGGTCACGACAACAGCTTTGCCTCCCCACATGAGCATTTTTCTTGGATTGAGTAGTGCCCTAGATCATCCTCTTAATCTCTCAGACTGACTGGAGTTTTCACCAGCAGTTGGAAAGGAGCAGCACTAGAGGCCAGAATATGTTTATCTTGCAAATGAGCCAAGAAAGGAGAATGCTGTAGTCCTCAGACAGCAGCACAGGCCTCTAGGGAGGTGCAGAGAATCGGAAAATCTGTTTTCCATGTGGATGCTTTGTACCTATATGACCGATGAGCTGGGGCTGAGATTGTTGCCACAACTTCATTTCCAATGAACTAACTATGAGATCTGATCAGGCCTGCTTTGCACATTCAGGGAGACATTCTTTGTGAAGCCCACATATTTGGCCTCCTCCCCTTTAATTTTTCATTCACTTATAAATCGGTCGTAACTCGTTTTTATGATACTTACTTTGGCTGAGGCAACTTAATCAATGTATGAGGTTTTTAAATTCTTCCTTGTAATGATTTCTGACAGCTTTCAGAGCATTGCTTTGTGCAGAAACAGACGAAGCACAGGTTTCATCTGTGTATGTAGTCCAGTGTGATGTTTATAGTTACAAATGCTTTCTGCACTTTTTCTGTGAGAGCAAATAGTGTGTGTCTTAGTCATATCTGTATAAATTCGTGAGAAATGCCAAAAAGAATCACTGAAGTGATCTGTATAACAAAAAAAAAAAAAAAGCTTTTAGGAGGTCCAAGAAATATTAAATGCTTTGTCATAGCCTTGCACAGATTTAATCCCCAGAAGAGCAAGGATTTGAAGCTGTACTTAGATTTCTTGTTTTAATTTGAGAGCAGTGCTGGTATCATGGGTCATGCACTGGAAAGAAAAACTGGAGCTGCTCATATACACAGACAGAAGCATCTGGTGAGAACACTAATGAGCTCTAACAGTGCTGTCAGTGAGTTTGTTTTGATTAAGTCTGCCAATCTATATCTGGTGATGAAGCCTGTTAGGGCCTCTAAAAGTTAAGTAGCAGAAATAATTTAAATAATAAAGAGAATGGAAAAATTCAGCAAGATACTGGTTACTTATGAATTCATATTGCTATATCATGTTTGATGTTATCCTGATAAACTTATAGTAGGGAATTCAACTTGTTCTCAGTAGGAATCTGTTGAGGCAGCTTGTTATAAAGAGGAAGAACAAATGAGAAAATCAGTGGATTTGGGATTCTCTCTTTCTTCCTCCCTCATCTGAAGAAACAAAATTGAATAACTGAAATCAAGTTGCATTGAGCTTTACACTGGTTTTCTTATGCATTGTTTGGAAGAAAATTCAGATTAATCAGATCAAGAGTATGCAACTCTTTTCTATATGACCATCCCAGGCACTATTATGTAATTTGTAGTTTATCGGAACATGTTGGAGGCTCCCTAATACATAAAACTATCCCCTGGCAGCTGCTTTGGTTCCTTGTTTGTTAACTTTAGACGTGTTTGCCTCAGGTCATCCTGTGTTTAATGCTGGCTGCCAGACGTTGCGAAAGCAATTTTGCAGGAGTGTCTGAAAGCATATCTCATCCATGGGTCCTGTGTACCTAACTGTAGCCCACTATACTTATACCCCAGCAGTTTTAATCTTCCCCCAAAATATATAATGGCTATTCAGAATCCCTTCTGCTATTCAGAATGACTCCTGGAGTCTTGGATTTTATATTTTGTGTCTGTGTGTCTGCTTCTTTGCTCCCCATGGTGTCTTGAAGAAAATGGATACACTAGATCCCTCTTCATGTCAGTGCAAACAAAAAGGATAATATCCATCTTAATGATTGGAAAAGTATGGAGGATTTTTATTGAAGCAGAAATTCTCTTTTTCCTGCTTCTCATGAAGTGGAGAAGCCACAACTGCAGGTCTTCTGAGGCTCCTAGGCTGGTTGTGCTCACTACACCTTTCTTCACAGACTGTTCACATTTTATCTGCTTCAATTCCAGGTGCAAACCAAGAGAAATAAAATTAATTCATACTTTCTTTTCCATATTTTTGCAGTCTTAAAGCCTCTGCTAAAGCATGTGCTTCTATTTGTATATCTCTTAATTCCTCTCTCACTGCTGCTTCGCATGCAAGTGCTAGAAAATATTCTAGTCCAGAATGTCAGTTCCTTACTTCTGTTGAGGGCTATTTACTTGCAGGAAATAAGTGGTGCTCAAGAGTCCTGCCATGGATACTTTGTGAAGCAAATGGATCTCCTTGTTCTTCGCTGCCCGAGTGGATCAGGATTCTGTGTTTAAAAAGTCTGTTCAAAAATTTTATATGTATATCATAACCAGAACAAGAATGTGTTTGGTTTTCTGGCACTTGCCCACTTGGTTATACTGTAGACAGAAAAAGTGTCTTCTTTGCATGCTACTGGGCTCAGGCAACAGTGACAGTGAGATTCTTGGCTGAAAATCACATTGCTTTCTTGGCTAGGACCTCATAAAGCTTTATGCAAAAATGTCATAAACTCCCACTGAAATTCCATAAACACAGTGTGGTTTCATTCGGCAAAGATCCTGCCCTGTATGCAAGACTCTCTCAAGATCTCTCTTCACCCAACCTGGAGAAACTGTGCAGCTGTAAGCCAGGGCCCCAGGAGAGAGGGAGCATTGTGTGCTAGACCCACCTGGGCTCTACTGGTAGGAACTCTCTGTGGCACCAGCATGGTTAGAAGTGTGTCTCTAATCTGAGAAGGAGTTTCTGTGACCCTAAAGCTTTCAAGGATGCCAGGAAGGGGTTCATAAGAGCAGAAGTGACCTGCTTCCATCTACACACGTTGCGTACTGTAATGCACGTGGATATGCACACATATATGCATAAAGGTAATTGAAAATGGTAACAATCCTTATTGCTTTGTGATTGGTCCTCACTGTATGAAATATGTACATTATTCTTCATACACATAGTTGATTCCTGTGAGTCACAATGGGGACTATGCAAATACCTTGGAAAAGAAAATGTGTTTCTCAGCTGAGCTTGACAAGCAGATAAGGCAATCAGTGTGCACTTCACTGCATATGAAGAGTCTATAAAAAAGACCAGTTGCTGCAACCTTAAAAAAATACAGGGTTTTGGGTAGTTTCCATGGAGACAGCTTATAGTTATGTTGTAGCAGCCAACACTAATTACACCATATAATTGTTAGAAAGACATCAGTCTCCATAACAACTACTTTGTGTGCTGCATGACCACTAAGCTAAGTGACACAGGTTCCCTGGGGCACTAATGCAGTTTAAGGAAGCTGTCTTATAAGAACAGCTGAGACTTGTTGGAGATTTTGAATCTCCAGGTAATGGAAAACTTCAGTATTTTAAGAGACGGTGTATAGGGCTGCAGTTGTGTATCCATTGAAAATGCTAGCTACACAGCTTTTGGGCATAACAAATAAGTCACACAAATAAGTACATAAAGTTATGTGTTATGACTTGGAGAAAGTATTGCAGCACACATCTGTGCTCTATATAATAAATCCAGTCTTAGCAGACGTTAATTGATAGATTGAGCCCTAAGAGATGCTCTGAATTAGTTTGTTTCCTTTTATCCATTATGATATCCATTTGAAGTGTACATTTGGTATTGTCATTTTCTTGAACATAAAGCTAACAGTGGAAGCACTAGCTTGGAGTACGTCTTTGGAAGGTACTTTTTCATTCCTACTACTGACAAACTGTCTCTATATGCTTGACAGTAGAAAATTACAATTTAAAACTAAATTTTGTCAAATCTAAAAGAATTTTGAATTGCAGAGGAGGGAAGTTCATTGCTTCCTCTGCATGATAGATTCCTAGTCTCCCAAGTTTTTATTTGGTCTCCTGGAGTTACTTATATATGGAGAGCTGAGGTTGGTAGATGAATCATAAGTGTGACAAAGAGAATGAGAACTGTTTTGGAAATAATTTCCGCTGCTAATGCACTGATGTAAATGCCAAAATTACAGGGGAGAACTGCACACTATATAACATACTAATGTAGAAGGTTTCAAAGCTAGCTAAGGCTGGGCTTCTAAAAATGAGCAAAACCAGCCACATTCTTCTCCTTTGCTGGTTCCCTGTTCTTTTCCGGATCTGGGTTGCTAGCTGCCTTGTTGATTCACCTTCATGGGTGAAATGTCTCCAGACTGTCTCACAGCTCTTGAGGGTAATCGTTGACCTCTCTCATAGGCACTTGGTGTCACACTTCAGGTGGCTTCCTTCAGAAACTTCTCATGTTTATGAGCTGTTGCTCTCTGAAATGGGGCTCCGTGTCTTTCCTTTCTTCTCCAACTTGGACCTGATCCCTGCCAGATCTCAAGTGCATTCATTTCTCAGTCTAACTATGTACACCTGTTTAAGGATTAGATTTTGACTTTCAACAAAAGTCAGCAAACAACCATAGGGCTCTGGGGAACTCAGACTAAATGGCTTATGTCCTGTTCCTCAAATATGTGGTGCTCAGGGAAATCACATAGGCTTCAGACAATCTCAGGAGATGACTGTGAGTTGTTTTTGACCTATACATGGCTGGCATGGACAGGAAGAGGGCAGAGTCCAGCTTTTTCCATGCGTGTTGCTATGGATGGTTGTTCTAAGGGGCCAGAAGGGAATGGGTCTGTCTTGCAGAGGCTTCCCCACCCTTTATGAGGGAATGGGAGGCCAAGACTATAGTCAACTATAGTCACTTCTGTTGCTGTCTTCCCATGCGTGAGACATGCAGGGACTGCTGAGGCCCACAAGGCTAAATGTATAACCTTGTGTCATTGCTCATAAAATGCATTACTCAAAATTGATCAGCTGTGTAAATGTTTTGAAAAAACATTTTTTCAAGTATCATATTTTTTAATGTTTCTGATGGAATATTTTGACCTTTCGTAATAGTGAATGGTTAGAAAGCCCTGGATAGACTTTTGGTTTTGAATGGAAAAATAAAACCTTAAAGAATACCAATTCTTCCTTGCAGTCCTTAACATAATAATAATAATAGCATGTCACTTACTTTCCATTACATCATTACTAAAACAGCATAAACACACCAAAGAATGTCAATGCAGAGACTGCGTCTCTGTTATTGTTGGGTTATATGGAAAGGGGTCAGTAGGGAGATTTAGTTATCTGGTCTGGGAATTGTTTGTTTATGAAGTAGGCTTTCCCAAAGGAGTCGTGAGATGGGAAATACAATAGGAAATGGACTTTATGCATGCACAGAAATACCAAAACTGTAAGTGTCATGCGGGAGAGAGGTTGATGGAAACTTGCTATTTTTGCTAACAGATTTTTTTAAAAAAAACTTGATTACGCATCCCGAAGTTTCCTATGCTATTTTGATACTACTGATATCCTCCACAGAGTCCTGAGTTAGTCATGGCAGAAAAATGTTTTATATCTGATAACGTTGACAAGGAACGTAAGCACTTCAGGTGTTTCTATTGATTTTAACAATGGAAAATTGCATTTTTATTGCTTTTAACTAAAACAGTCCTCTTAAGCTAGGCAACCTCATTGATTCTCACAATCTCCTTGAACCCTTTGAGCAACATTTGGGCTTTCCATGCATAAGTAAAGCAGCATGTATAGGATCTGTTCTCTTATAGCAGTGATGCTGAGGGCAAGAAAAGGTTTGAAGATGCACACAAAAACCACACAGGTCTTGAACTGACAGTGACCTCAATCTGCAGTGTTCAGCCTGAGACCTTTGGGCAATCTGGCATGGAAAGAGCAATCTCTGAGAATGTGTGCAGCATCCTACCCAGCACCCCTTTACAGCAAAGTACTCCAGATGTGATTAGTCCTGAGCTAGTCTCCATCTGGGTCATTTGAGTCAGTTGTGCAGTGACTTCAGAGTGCACAACTGGGTGGGTGTTCACCTACTCGATGTCTGTGTGGAAAAGAAAAGTTCACTGTTGGCTTCCCAGGTTGCTCCGGGGATATTTACTGCTCTCAATCTTCAGGTCTGTTCTGTGAAATTATTGTCTGATATAGAACAACACCTAAGCACATGGCTTTGGGCTGAGTGTCCAGCTGACTCGTAAAAAGACATTCAGGTTTTGTGATGCATGGGAACACACTGATGTAGCCTGTAACAACTGCCTTTGGCCCCATTTTTTTGCCTTAGTCACCTGATTGTTGAAGTTGTCTTTCAAAAGTCGTGGTTCCTTGAACTATGTTCTCTTGCACTTTGAGAGAGATTGAACTGACAGTGGTTGAAAGAATCAGCCTGATTAATTTGGACTTTAGTAAGAATTATGAAATGGTGCACATAAAGTAGCTAAATGCTGAAGAGTCGTCACAGCCACTGAGCAGTCTTATTAAAAAACACTGTCTGCTGGAACCAGCTTTTTCTTTTCTCCTGAATGCCAGCTGAGCCAGCACTGAACCACTGCTGTGGAGGTCATGGTCCCCCTTTGAGGAGTTTGGAACTGCATCCTCTCCTGCGGTTGGTCAGAGGTCCTGATACTGCAATGCAGTTACAGTAACAGTTCCTGGCTGATCTGGCTGTGGGCCCACCCATTGGCATCTAGCACTTGGGAAGAAGGTAGACATAGGCAGATGCTGAGCTTGGTCCTTCCCAAGAAGCCAGCTCCTTTTGTGCCAGATATACATAGCAAACTGTCAGTTTGCCTGTTACATTCACTACTGTATTGGATCCGGCTGAGCTGAAGTTCATTTCCCCACTGTAGCCCTCACAGTGCTGTCCTTAGCATTGGTAGCTAGAAGGGTGTTGATAACACACCGGTGTTTTGGCTACTGCTGAGCAGGGCAGGCACAGCATCAGCACTGTAACATTGCTTCCTCAGCCGAGGGCAAGATCCTGAGAGGGGACACAAGTAGGCCAGCTGACCCAAACTGAGCAAAGGGATATTCCATACCATATGACGTCAGCTCAGATATAAAAGCTAAGGCACAGAGCAGGAGGGTAGGCATTCCTTGTCTAAGGGCTGCCTGCTGAGGAACCGTCACATGTACAGAAGTCCTGCTTCTCAGGAGTGGCCGACCATCACTGCTCATGGGAAGTAAAGAATAAACCCTGCTATCTTTCACTTCTGCACATGCAAGCTTGGCTTTACTTTTTGCTTTAAATAAACTGCCTTATCCCAACCCACGAGTTGGGTTTTTTTCCACCTTACTCTCTCCCCTGTCCCACTGGAAAGGGGAGTGATAGAGCAGCTGGGTGGGCTCCTGGCGTCCAGCCAAGGTCAACCCACCACAACTGCTTAAGTGTGACAATGAAAAGCATGGTCTTCTTATCTGGGTTATCAGTCTCTGTCTCTTTATGGTAATTTCTATTTCATGGTCTCATTAGGTGAAGAGTAACTTGCCAAAAGGCTAGTTCTTTCTGAGCTTAACATAAAATGAAGTGTATTTTATTGTGGTATTTTACAGCAGCAGAGTGTTAGTACAGCTGACTGCTCCCCAAAACTGAAAATCAGTGCTTTCCAAATCAGATAGAAAAAGTAATTATTTAACACAGTGTATTATATTACTGACCAGTAAAATTCAAGGCATCAAACAGAAGATAATACTGAGACTGAGTAAAGGTAAAGAGAGATGTATATTTTTTACAGGTTCAAAAGGTTCCAGTGACTGAGTTGCTAGTAATCTCAGCAGAAGCAGACATTATATGGAAATGTTTGTAAGGCAGCAGTGGAAAGATTAATGAACTGCATGCCATGGGATGGAAGTTTTGTATCAAGATGCAAATAACCTCCTTTCCTCTGCTGTGCACATTGACTGCAGACTTACTTGATGCATTAGGGAAGATCATAAATTCTCCTGAATTCTCTGCCATCAACCAATACTTGACTAAACAAACCCTCAGTCCCATACAGTTGGTGTCTGCAATCCTGGTAGATAGGACACTTCATAGCTGTTGTTGTTGCTATTGCAATGCTTACTCCATTAGACAAATATTTAATAATTCATAACATAAGAACAAGATGATGAATCACATTGCCCTGTCAGCTTCTGAGCTCAGAAGTTTCAGGGGAGAGACCTAATGTCAGGAGCAGTTTAAGGCCTTTGCAGTAATGAGGCAGCATATGAGGGAAAGAGACTCCTTGACAGGCTGAAAAGCTACAGGAAAAGTACAGTTAAGCATTATAGTGCAGGAAGCATTTACAGGAAACAGGAGGTGTTGGGTTTTAAGTTTGGTGTAACCTGGAAATACAAATATATTTCAGCTTTTGGTCATATATACGTACATTAACAGTCAATCTGGTAATAGCAAGAATAGGAAAAAAGGTTTGTGGTAATATCAAAGAAAATCAAATTTATTTGGCCTAAAGAAGCCTTCTCATGTCCCTCGTTAAATGACATCTGTTGTCCTTGCTTGACAAAGCTTCAGCATGGATTGTGCCTCTCATTTGCAGAACTGACCTGAACAGATGCTCTTAGTCTGGTGCATGTACACACACCTGTTTGAATCATGATTGATAGTGTTTCCATATCAGCAAAGCATGCTTCGGGGAGAATGTACAAGAATTGCACAGGGTTTTCCCTTTGTCCCCTTAGTACAGAACTGTAACTGAGAATAATAATAGTATCTGGATTTACAGACTGTGACATTTAAGAGAAATATTTAAATATGAGCAGAGGTACTGTTAAAATTGAATTCTGTACTGTAACCACTCTATAGGCTGAAGGTTGGTGGCACTTCTCCAACTATCTCTAGTTACAGGAAGGGGAAATGTATGTTTTGGCCATTATCTCCAGGAGCAGAGGGCAAATGCTTCTTGTTTCAGCTTTGGCTTTGACAGAAAGTCTGATCTTTATGTTTGACTGAATATGGGGTGTAGTGGCTACTTGATATTCAAAAAAAATAGCTACCATAATTGTCAACCTAATGTGGTATTTTACAGGGAGCAGAGAGTTTTGATTTTCTTTAAAAGTCTCACTTTTTTTTGAGGAAAGCAAGATGAATTGTAATGTGCTTGTAATAGTTCGGTCTTCTCTCATCTGTGATGTACATTTATATATTTCAATGGTATATATGTAGTATATGTTTATATATGAATGATAGATACATGCTTATACATTGATAGATGTAGGCCTTTCTGAAAAGGAGGAGTTTTGTCTTGCCTTGCCTTGTTCCTGTCTGATCATTGTAAATATGATCATGATATCCTGCTTCTCCTAAGAGGAGAATGTTCTTAACACAGATTCTATTAATTACACTCAGTAACACACATATCCTTCTTTACTTACTTTACTTTAACATGGTAAGTTGTTTCTGCAACATAAAATAATTGCCTTATCTTTCTCTGTGGTGCCTCATGTAAGGTTTAAATAAAGAGGCAGTACAGAGCCAAGAAAATGAAGGTATTGCCACAAATCAGAAGAGCTGTCTGTGAGCTATGCATGAAATCTTTGTATGGCTGAGAGCTGTAAGACAGGTGCCACATACCTTAAAGAGGTGAAGGCAGAGGATTCTCTAGAAGTGATTCAGAGGCAAGAGACATGAGTTTTTCTGAGCCCTTTCTGAATTGTGGAATGGGGCTGGGCACACAGCTGGGTTCCAGAATGACCTACTAACCACAGCTTCCCTAATGGCTCATTTTCTCCTGCAGCCAAACTGCTAATGAGATACATACAGTACAAGAACAATAGCTTAGCCATTTTCATCTTATGAGGAATTAAAAAATTATGAAGTTAGACAGTAGTTCAGCAGTTCTTTTGGTATTCACAGGATGCTTGGGGCTAAAAACTAGTTACTATAGAATATTAATCTGAAAGTATTGTACGTTAGTCATGTATTAATGTACTAATCTAGTAAGACAGAATGCTGGATGACTTTAAGGAAGCTGATACAACCACCTGTTCCTCCAAACTTGGACTTGCAGAATCTTGGACTTGCAGAATCAGCATCATGGTTGTGTTGGTCATCAAATCCTGGAAATGAAAAGAACTTACGGAAAGAAGCACTAAAACCAAATCTTCATAAATGAGATAGAAAGTAGAAGATGGATACGAAATTCTTTAAATGGGTATGTAGCCATAGAAATGCAGAGGATTATCTGCCCTCTAAATGCATACTAGGGATAATTAAGAAATCTACTTTTATTATAGCAGTTGAAAAGCTGATATATAGAAATACTCCTTTGCAATACAGAGATTATTGTTTTAGGTATTGGTAAATTGAAAAAAAACCCCACTTTAAAATATGTAGGGGATTTTAAGCTTTGTCAGAAGTTAATTTTTATGAAAACCAGATAGATTCATTTCCCAAGAATTAAGTTTTGTCATTATCATTAGGCATTTGACTGCTAAGGCATGTTTAAACATAGGCTACTTTTGAGTCAAAATACATGGAATTGATTGTGTTCTTAACCCCTGGAATTTACCATTATTGTTGTAATAATGCTCAAAAAAAAAAAAAAAAGAAGAATAAAATATAAGGAAAGGGCAGAAGAGAGTGACCAAAAACTTGTTTGAGAAAAAAGAGACTTTAGGGAAGATGGAGATGAGTGCAGGCATTTAGGCAAATAAGAAATAAAGGTTCTCAAAGAAGTTTACAGCAGCTGAAAAAACTTCTGTGTGGCTGGATCAAAGCTCTGTGGATCATGAAGTTACTGACTCTGTCACCGTTGTCATGGTGCCACTGTTGCCATGGTGCCAGCAGCACCAGATTATCCTTTAAGGAAGAGCCTGTGTGTCAGAAGGGTTAAAGGGTTTTCTTCCTTCAGGAGAGCTCAGCAGAGTCTACCTATGAGCGATGTGCACCTAAGTGTGCTGTAATGCACAAACTCATTGCAGTGTCCCCTGATTTCATAGACTGACAGTCACCAGTTAAGTCTGTCAGAGAATGAAAACCCTTAGGGCATGTCTGCACTTTGGTCGGGTTGTGAGGGTACACAGCAGACATGCTCAAGTTAGCTTTAAACTAATGGGGAGAGTTGAGAAGGAAGCCTGGTTTGCTTTCCCCCCTCCTTCAATGTGTTTTACTGTGGATTGTTTCTTTCCCTTGTTTGGGCTGGTCAGCTTTTCAGGTAGGATCATGGCATTGCTGTTTCCTTTGGGAAGAGCCATTATTTTGGTGGTTCAAGGCTAAAACTTCATTACCTTTGCTTGGAAAAAGACGTGTGTCTGCTTAAGATCCGGCCTTGTCAGGGCATTAATTAGTAGTGCTCCTTCAGGGGCTGTATTATCACCTGAAGCCTGTAGGTTAAGCAGCATATATTGTCTTGCTTTTCAATTGGTTACAGCAGACCCCAGAGCAAAGTTGAAAACTCTCACAGTTTGTTTCATTGTATTGATTAATACAACTAAATCAATACTTAGAGGGAGGAGGCTTTACAGGAGAGTTGGTCAGAGGAATTTTGCCTGCATTTGCTGTATCTCTTTTTTAACCGGAGATTGGCCTTTGGCATTGTAAAAATGGTTTGCAAAAAGCCTTTGAGCTTCTAGAAATGATTGCACAGAAAGCCTTGTCATTGCAATAGGCAATATACTTGAAAGCTTCCAGGGAGGTTTTTATTTCTGGGTAGGTCATTCCCAAAGCTGACCTGAAATTGAACAGCTAATACTACTTTGATTTTGGTCTGGTTCTGCATGCAGGATTCATTCAGATACTTAATTCTGCTCAGGATGGAGGAGATCTGTTCACAGCATCTGTAGCTGTTAATGGTGCTTTATTTTGATTGATGATCATGGGGAAAAAAATATTTTTTTTTTTTTTACACAGTTTGTTTGTATTTTTTCCCCTTTGCTATTTACAAGCAATCCTGCTGTACTTGACATTAGTTCTAGTCCCATCCTGTCTTTCTTATGTGTACCGTGTCTGTCATCTTTAGGAGGGATTTTTGCTGCCAACTAATGGCAGGTTTCCAGTGATGGTGCCAGCCTTCCACAATCAGTGAGCTTACTGGTGGTCTTATTAGTGCCTCTCATTGTTCATTGCTGACTTTCTGCAGTTTGAAACCTCACAATCACCACCTGCTCTATGAAGATCTCCTCTCAAGTCTGGTTTATTTCAAAAAGATTTGTCAGTACATGCTGGACCACTTCAGTCAGGGTTTGGACAAGGGAGATCTCGGTCCCTCAGTGTTTTCCCATGTATTTGGCTGTCCCAGTTCAATGCCTTCATCTGTTCATCTGTTTCTGTAGCTACTAGATGTCTGTGAATGAAAGTATTCTTGCTAGGGTGCAGAGAATTTACCCATCTGGCGATGTTTGGTTGCCTTAAATTTGAATATAGCAAAGCCAAGGAGAGCTAGATAGAGATGGCTTGTAGAGAAGCTGAGATGAAAAATGTGTGCAAACAGAGGAATGGTATTAATAACTTAGAAAATTCATGTGAATTGATGAATACGGAAGATGGCATTAAAATATTAGCTCTTCCTTTTTTTCTATTCTGAAGATTTTGGTTTGGTTTTGCTATACTTCCATATCTGACATAACATTTTGTGTGCACATATGTACATATGTCTACTCTGAAGTAAACATATGTACAAAGGAGATGCAACTCTGAAATCTGGGAAATTATTTCAGTGGCTCTCCTTCAAGAAACAAAAGATTATGTGTTTTTACTGATGTTTACCTGCTGTAATTTTTACCTTTTTGGTAGTACTGGATTATCTTGGTGTAGCTGTTTTCAGTGTCACTGACAGTGATCCATTTCCCTGGTGATTTTTGATGATTATCTTAGCAGCAGGTTAAACCATGCAGAAGAGGGACAAAACAAGTATTATGTCTATAAAAAGCTTGATATTGCTTTAATTCCAACAGTAGAATGAAAACAAAGGTTACATACATCAGAAGCTTTTTCCTGATGTTTTAAGAAGATGACCCGATGGTAAATAGAATGATTTATTTTGAACAGTGAGTGAACTTGATGAGCTGTTTCAAAACACTGTCTTTGGAAAAAATACGCGTTTTTCTAAGGACAGAGGTTTTGGCAGTTTGGGGAAGTGAGGTTACAAGGATTGGCTCTGTGTGCACAAATTAAGGAAAACTTTTGTAAAGTATTCTGTGTTCACTTACAGCGAGAACTATGACATTTAACTTTTTAACAGTTTAAAAGTTTCAGAGGCAACATACTTTTTATGTGGTGTGTACAAGTATGGTTGTAATATTAACAAATCATGGTCATGTCAGGACTAAATCCCCCCCATATCTTTCCATTTCAAATAGGAAGATTAAATCAGAATCTAAAATTTGACAATGTCCTCATCTGTGTTCTTGGCTGTATAAACAATATGTTCTTGAACAGCTCAGAAATGCTAGATATTCAGAAGCTACAGCCAGCTTGAAAATCTTTTTCTAAAGTAATTGTAAAGTCAGGGATGAAAGGGATCAATGATAATTTTGTCAAGAATGACACATTTATCTAGCCCACTACTGGCTGGTTTTAACTGATCAAGATTTGACACTCTAGTAGCTGTGGTATAACCACAGCTGGTCAATGGGGAAGGCAAGACAGAGAAGAATACAGAGTTCCACATTCCTGTATCTCCCTGGATGCAAGTTCCTGCTTTGCCAAGGACCAGGAACCCTTAGAATGCCATCAGACTTACCAGTTTTCTGATGTTATGTGTTCAAGAAAAAGATCTAATAGGGAAGTTGGCTCAATAGTGATCTTGCCTTTTCTTAAGATCCTTCAGCAAGAAATTCTCCAAACAGCCTGTACTTTTATTTTGTAATCTATAAAACTAAATTAATTTTTAATTCTAACATAAATTCCATTTTCCCCAATTTTTTTAAACAACATTTATGAAACAAATTTTACTTTCACTTCTGAATGCTTTTTCTTGTCTGACCATGATGTGATTAGGAGAAAGGAGATCATCCATGCCATGAGTTGTGCAGGGGCCTGTCTATCCAAGTTTCTTGGGAACTCTTTAAAGATAGTAGTAATAGTGCGTCCCTCCACTCATGAGTCACTAAAGCAGATTTACAAAAACCAGATGCATGAGAGCATATTCTTTCCTATACCTACTTTTTTCCTGTGCAAAGGTGATTTTGAATGCTGGATTTGTCCCTACTCTGCAACAAGTACTTCCACACATTAGGATATTCGTGCTTTATGGATCTTAGTCTGTTACCCAGATCTTCAATGATGCTGTTGTTTTTCTAGTAGCCAGTAATTCAGCCTGATAAGTGGCAAACTCTGGAGCTCTGGAATTGACTCCCTTCTTCTCTTTGCATCCTGAAGTTGGGCACTGTGTTGTTCTTGAGAACAGCTTGTTAAATGTAAATGACAATGTAAACAGTGTATGGGATGTTTTATGGCATCCAGGCCTGTCTTTGGTTCCCAGAATGATGTTGATCCCTGAAGTTTTCACCGTTTTCTGTGGGGATGGAGACCTGAATTTTGGAATGTCCTCCAATGAAGAAGTTTGATACCTCTTAACTGGCTGAGTTGCCCTCTGTTTTTTTCTCCTGGTTCTTGTTCAGTCCCTGTATTATTACCTGACTATTCAGGGCCAGTCTTTTGTGTGGAGGAGATCAGCCCACCCTCCTCTAATGCACAGACCTCTTCCTAGGTAAGTATCCATCACAAGGATACGCTGATACACAGTGTAAAGAACTAGAACTGGTTTGATTGAGATAACAAACACAGTTCGAAATGCCAAGATTTTTGATAATTTTTAAAATTACTTGTAAATAACTCAGTGATTGAAACTACAGAAATAGTTGAAATCAAGAAAAGTAGGTATTAATAAAGCGTTCCTTTAAATGGGTCTTGTTTCCAAAATACAATGGAATGACACACTAAACTTAGATTTATTTTAGGAAATAATATTTTAACCTTTTTAACCTTTTTTTTTTTTTAATGCAAGGAAGGATTTGAAATGATTTATCAGGATAAAATTCAGCTCACATGGAAATGTTTTGTTAAGTGATGCTCCACTTGGATTTTTTTCCTAATCGTGGAAAGCTGTGTCAGAATTTTGGGAGAAACTTTCAGGATACGGATGTTTTTAAAGTAGCTTTTGCAATACTGCCTGGTCACAGTTCCTTTAAGCAAATAAATAAACAGTCCATGGAGCTGCTCCTGTTTCTAAAATAGTCGGTGTTCAACTATCCAGTCCGTATAATTTGATAGAATAGTGACTGTATGTCAAAATTTTCAGGACCTTTGTTCAAAATGGGTGTATTATAGCTGAATAAAATTTTCCTTTCCACCTCAATTTTAAAGATTCAGCATCAAAATATATTTGGAAATCATTAACTTTAGTTTGCCCTTTAACTTGCTTTCTTTTGTCTTGCAAGCTCATTCCTTTTCCTAAGGCATCTAAATGCCTAGGAGGACAACTGTGACCTTTAAAGTGAAGAAAGAGAGATTACTGCACTTAGCTTGTTGTGATTTGGGTTTTTTTTTAAAGGCCATTCAGAACATCAATGTAGGTGGGTTTTTTTTCAAACTAAATGTGCACTTAAAACACTTCAGAAGATGTTGAAATGTACTTAAAGGAAAATTACCTTCTGTACTATGTCCCTAGATTTTAGATTTTTTTCCTGGAACAAATTATATAGTTAGCTTCTCTGAAGACTTGTTTTTCATTTTTAAATATATTCGTCTTTCAGGTAAACAATCAAAGGTGGACATTTTAGCAATGTGTTTTCCTTTTGGTTTGTTTTGTGGTTTGTTTTTTTTTTCCCTACACACGCTTACTTCCAACCCACATTTTGTCTGTCTTTGGCACTGAGACACTCTTACATAATTTTTAAAAAATACAGCAGTGTTCAGCTATAATAGTCCAAGAGGCTACAGCCTTCATTTTTGCAGAGGTTTGGGATGATCGCAGTAGAATGGTGTATTGTTTCTGATAAAGCCTGTGTTCGGAGGGGGTTCTTAAATGCCTGTTTCTCTGCTGTTGGCCTCGATTCTCAAGTTTCTAATAAACAAGGCACTACAAGGGAGTGGGTGACACAACTTTAAGTTGTGCCACTTCTCAAATACAGCTCTTCAGTTTCTTTTGGGAGAAGAGCTTAAAGAAAAGAATACTCTGTAGATACCACAGCTGCCATACTTTGTTCATTTCTGTTGACATGCTCGGTAATTAGTATTGTATATTTTTATGTAATGAATTAGCATTAACCTGAAATAAACTCAGTGCAGTTAATTCTACAAGCATTCACACTGATGTACATGAGAAATAGTTCCTTGTAGGTCAGTGCATCTGCTGCAATGTGTGTAAGGAGAGAATCCACCCTTCTATAACAAGATGTGAATGTATTTTAGAGCGCTGCATTTGAACTGATGGATATCTAGCCTCAGAGCTGTATTTAGGTAAAGTGCATGAAAGACTCAGCTCCTGAATGGTTAAATTCCACTGTTTTGAGTAGGTGTCAGCTCTCTCTGGCTGCAAATGACTATGCATGTGCACAGTTGCAATATGATCTGCTTGAGTTTTGAAGAATAATTGTGCATTTATGACTTCTTCTTTGTCAGTCTCTTTTGGGTGCATATGTTTAGTTGTATGTTTGCTTGTATGTATACATACAAGAGTGTAGGAGTAGAGCTGATACATGTCGCTGATTTTCCCTTGGAATAGGGGCTCACTTTTTCCGTTGGCTTTAAGCTTTACATCATTGCCTGTGTTATACACTACTGCAGTTGGCAGTGTGAAAATACTTAAGTCAGATGAAATTAGTATCAGGAGGTATGTCTGTGATTGTATTGATACCAGCAATTTTGTGTTTGTGCAGGAATGGAGTGAGTCTGCAGTCTTGTGGTATCCTGCCTGGATCAAGTTCATCTCCTGCTTCATTTCCTCTGTCAGGTGCCTGGTCTATAGGCAAATGGAGAACAATCAGGGTGTGATTTATGGTAATGTCTAGGAAGGAAAAAGCCATCTGTATGCCTGACTCTTCCTAAAGTAGGAAACATCCCCAAATAGGCCAGAGGAGGTATTCATTGTGTAGTCCCCATTGGGCACCATTGCTCCTGTGTGGTGCATACTGCCATTGTGTGGTCTTACTGCTAGCTTCAGATTATTGTCCCCTCTCCAGCTAACTCTTAGAGTAGGGCTGGAGAAGTGACATACAACCACCTCTTCTTCATCTGCCACTGCTGCTCTCATTATATTCCAGGCAGATTCAGAATCTAACTTTTAAAATGTGGCTGTAACAAATGTAGTAGGTATTGACTGATACACTGTTAGTCCAAGCTCTGGTGCACAGAATCCACTATGAAATGGTATTTGCTTCCCTAATGCACACGTAGTAGTGTTTCAATAAGTAATAGATTACGGAATGAAGTTTCTGCTGTCTCCCCTGGGAGTCAACTAGGCAAACAACAATTAGGAAATCTTAGCTGATAATTGTTTAAATGTTTTGTTTCTTAATTTCATCTTTTTCCTTGGGCAATTTTGTATTATCCTAAATAGTTCCTTTCATTCCTTCAGTGCTTGTGTTTTCCAAGTATTTGTAAACCACTAGCAAGTCTTCCTTTCCCACAGGCATTGCTTATCCTAACTGTTGACTGAAAATCAATTCCCCCATCTAATGACTCTGTCACTGTTCTTTGAACTCTTTCCATTTTACATTATCCATCTGGCAACAAAATGTCCAAAACTGCACGCAGGCTGCAGATGTGGTAGCTCCATAGCTGCTGAGGCAGGGATCTGTATGTCAAGATCTAGCTGTTTCTGGGATCAGTACTAGGAAAGTATAAAATCATTTCTCTCCATCTTCTCTGCCCCGGACATCTTGTGGTAATGAGAGATTTGTGATATAAACCTACTGAAGTTGTGGGTTTGTCCTTTACCCTATATCCTGATGTTTTCTTTTTTTTTTAATACACCCATAAACACATTTTAAGCTCTCATTCTCCTCAGAAATGCAAGACTTTCCAAACATGGGGTCTGACTGCTCTCCCCAGTCTGTTGTTGGCAAGTAAAAGCCAGCAGGGTTCTAGGCCAGACCAGGTGGGATGTGTGATAGAACCCTGCTCTGATTCCCTGCCCTTTCTCTGCTGTGTCCTGGGTTCTATAGGAGTCAAAATTGAACTGTGATGCATGACCGTCATGCTGTTTTCTCCACTGATTTCCCAGCCTGATGTTTTGCAGCACGTTTTGCCCATGTTTTCCCAGCA